>NC_140287.1:10252766-10257766 GCF_964030765.1 Micromesistius poutassou
AGAAGCCAAGAAGCCAGCAGCACTGCGTCTCTCCAGCCCTCCTGGCCTTCTGTTGTGTTTCCTATCATCTGCGTGTGCCAGTCATCTGTCAGCGAGCAGAGGGCTTGGATGTCACCCCACGCCCCCTCCACTTCTATTCAGCCCGGTCCAACGTGGCGGGGGAGGGGGGGCGAGGGCTGAGAGGAGCATTCAGACCCACGCTGCCTCCTCGCGCATTCCAAATCAAAGAGCCCGGTGCTGCAGTCCGGGCTGCTGTCCATCCAGGAAGGCAAAGCAAACTCAACAACATCAACACACACTGTGCCACTGATCACCAGAGCGATGCCGGAGTCACGCTCGGGCCCCTTCCAGGGGCCGTGTTCAAACGCTTTATTTAAGGGATGGAGTCATGAAAAGAAAACGTGCCATGGCGAAGCAAGGGGCACGTTTCTTATTGAATCACCGTAATGAACTCCGCTTCTGTCTCCACCTCCAGCAGCTGAGGACGACGACGGCCACAGACCTTGAGGTCCTTCCCCTCTCTCCTTGTTTATTTTCCGTTCCACTCTCGGCAGGTGTGGGGGGGGAGGGGGGGTGGGTGTTGTTGTTGTCTCTGAACCGCAGCGGCGCATGGCGCTCCCCTTCCAGATGGCGGGAGTCATGTGGAAACAGCCCCAATTTTCTGTCGCCATCCATCCCCCCCAAACTTCAAACGGCCACGTGTCATGTGACTGCACAGCTTCGCATCAATATTCATGGGGCCGCCCGGCGGAGTGTAGCGTAGGGGCCCGGCGCGGGGCCCGGTGTAGGGGCCCGCCCCGTGTCCTCCAGCCCCGCCATCATTTATTGAACGCCCCGCTGGAGAGGGTCTGGCCGGGCCTGCCCGGACACTGACCCACATCCACACGGCCGGCCGATGGGACCCAACCCATCACCCACCAAAAGGTTCTACCGGGGGGGGTAGAACCCCCCCCCCCCCCCCCCGTCACAATCTGTTTAAGAGCGGGGGGCAGAAACTATGAGCTTGCATGCGAAACAAAACTACTAAACTAAAATAATGATCTCCTAACTGAAATGGAGGAGCATTGTAAATAACGACGAGAGTAATTATCGATCTTCTTCTGTGGCTTCACTTCCGATCCGGGGGAGCGAGGAGCAGGTGGTGGATTCCCAGTCTTGTTGTAAATAATACCTCAGGTCGCTCCGAGAGAACGCTGGTACATCCCCGCAGGCGTCCTGTATCCATCAGCTCTGATGTGGTTCCCCCTGGGGGGGGGGGGGGGGGGGGTAGGGGCTGAGGGGGTGGAGGGTGGGGTGCTGCGTCTTCCTGTCCCAGGCCTATGTGCTGCGTGCATCGCGGGCGACCTGCACATCGTTCGAGCCCTGCAGATGAAACCCCCCTGACCCTCAGAGATGACATCATGGCGGTGTGGCTGAACCCCCCCCCCCCCCCAACAGGAAGGATGCTGGTGACTCGCTTAGGGGAGGGTCTGAGTTCTGTAGCACAGCTTTCACACCATGGATCCCGGAGAGGTTTCAACTGAAAGGCATCACAGGACATGACTCACATCCAAGAGGCTGAGGCATTCATGATGTTGTCAGTACTATGCGTAAAAAGCCCATCTAATATAACTAACTACTACTCCTGTTATGTATGTACTCTATATGTACTATCCCAGCCTTGAACGCAGCATTTCACATACACCAGAAAGTAAGACTTGCATATTTGCGTTTCATTGGCCCAATCTTTCAACTTGGACGTGAGCCAGGATCTACTTCATATCTCCCTTCTGAATGGATGGTTCCTCCTCAACACCAACGGGACCACCGCCACCATAGGACCTGGCACCCTTACTGGGAGCCAAGTTGGATGTCCATCGAGGCGAGTGCAGAGCGGACAGCACAGGCTTTCAGCGATGGAGAAGACACAGAGCTAAGATATAGCTTAAGGGGAGCCGTGGGTCAGTGAAGGCTCTGTACAGTGTTGAATGGGACAATGACGGCAGGCACTGTATTCAGATCCGTCTCTTGGAATTACATAAGCCCGGGACCCAGGAGAGGCTGAGGATGGATGGATGGGTCGGGGGGGGGCGGGGGGGTTCTGTGAAGAAGCCACAGTACACTGGACAAATATAATAACCGCAAAAGCACAGAGAGTTGCATGAAAAGGGGCTTCATTGAACGAAGACGCTCTCCATAGAACCACGGGGACAGCATGGCTAGTAAGGATGTGTGCATGTTTGTCATTTGTCCGCACCAGAGAGTGCTCCGTCAAAGTATTGGAGGGGAGCGGCGGTTTGGATGATGTCTGACCGATGGCTGAGCGTCGATGTGATTCCTGTGAGACGTTTTGACATGCATAAACATACTCATCACTTAGCTGGGGTGAAATGCTATCTCACAGGCTGTCTATCTAATTGCCGTATCCCCTGTCTCCTGTCAATTTATTCCCTCCACGAGCAAATTGGCATTTAAGTTTGTTTTTGTTTTTTTGCATGTCGAGCTAATTCAAATTGATGGGAGCAGGGGTTTCCCTCACGCAGAAATCAAATCAACCCAAAGGTTGTCTGCCCTGTAAACAGCCGAATGTCGGTTTGAAATGTCCCTCCCCACTGCTGGCATTTATTAGTTTTTTTCGTTTTATTTTTGTTTTCCCCAGGAAACCATTAAGGAAGGAGGAGAACGGGACGAGTCGCGGCGAGTACGCCATGAGCACGCGCAGCAAGACGGCCACGGGCACCAGCAACAACGCCGGGGTGTAGGGGCAGTCCCCCAAGACACCGGGGACACCGGGGCCCCCACTGTTCAGTCATCTCCGATACCACCCCCCGCCCCTCCACCTTCGCCAAACAACAACCGACCAACACTGACGATCCCCCCCCTCATCCAAACGGCTCCAAGGGCTGTTGTTGTTGTTGTTGTTGTTGTTGTTGTTGTTGTCGTCGTTGGGATTTTTGACCCGAGATTTCCCCCGAAACTCAGCGTTCACCTCGTCGCCTGGACGAGGGACGCATCCTCCAGCTCCAGGAAGATGGCGACAGGGAAAAACGAAATCGCACGTAGAGAGAGACCGGAGGGGCGGGGAGGGGTTGAAGGGGGAGAGACGGGGAAGGGGGGGTGTGGAGTAAACCCCCACGGTGGCGGTGAAGACACAGCAGGCTGAACACACCACGCTCTTAGGAAAGCCAGCGAGTGCTGCTGACAGGCCTGCTGACTGGAGGAGGGAATTGACTGTGTGTGTGTCTGACTGTGTGTTTGTGTGTGTGTGTGTGTGTGTGCGTGTGTGTGTGTGTGTGTGTGTGTGTGTGTGTGTCTGCAGCAGACCCACTACACAACACACTTTGTGTCTCTCGTTGACATCTGCGACCGAAACCCACAGACAATACAGGAGCCCTGGAGCCTAAAGGACAGAACATCTCTCTCTCACACACACACGCACACGCACACACACACACACACGTGCACACACACACACACAAACACATGCACACGCGCACACACACACACACACACACATGCATACATGCGAACACACGAGAAAATAAGAACAAACAAAAAAACGTGCATGCAGTTTTTATGGAGAATGCAAACATTTTTTTAGATTCCTCACCGTCTGTCACTGGCTGTTTTTTTTTTTAAGGCGTTTTGCATTTTTTTAGCGACATACTTTGTGAGAGGCATGGTTCTGGCTCGGAGATGGGGATTATTCGTCTGACTATGCAATTAAAAAAATATTACATCTATTGAAAAAGTGGAGCAGTATCACCGTATGATGATACGCCAATTTCCCTTTATAAAGTATTGCCACTAAGTACTTATAGACTCAATGTAAAATATGTCCATTTGTTAATCTATTTATTACGTTAGCTATCTTTGAGTTTGTTTCCATAGCTAAACAACGCTGTCCCTTTAGTTTTCACATCGTGAATGATAAGAATCTTTTGATTTTTTCTCTCTTGTTGTCTATTTTTCCACGTGAATTATTCATAAACCATATAATTCTTCCACCGTGACGCCGATGCATTGAGCCCGCCTGTCAGATGAGACACTGATGCAGAAAATGCGCTTGCTCTGCAAAGAGTTTCGGTGTCAGTGGTTTCATCTCTGGCAGTCTGAGACGCCTTTCTCCGTGTTCCCCGAGACTTTGGCACAAGAGACAGGGAGCGCTGCGAGGCGCTCTGCGAATGTGTTTACATTAGAATCTCTGCATTGCGTTACAACCGCCCCCCCCCCCCCCATTCTATTTTCATTTCCATTATCTCTCATCCTTTATCTTGTCTAAAAGTGCAATGCCCCTACGATATAAACAAGTATGCCATTACACTTAGTTTGCTTATTTTATGTCTCATTAGTTTAGAGTCCTGAAGTCTGCAAGATGCCTGAAGATATGTTTTATTTGGACTCCGCAATCTTCACTTAGCCATCTGCCAAGAGAGCCATCTAATCACCAATAGGGGGGGGGGGGGAGAGCTGACCTTGCAGCTGGTGAGTGACAGCAGGCTTAGCCAATAGTCAGAGATCAGCTTGCAGAGTGGTACGTTTGTCACTCAAGTCCTGTCTCAGACACATCCTCCATGAGCCCCTTGTACAATAACTCAACCCCTTTTGACCGGAGTGTCAATCAATACTGTGCTGCTTCATAACATTAAAGATGTGGATATGTGTGTGTGTGTGTGTGTGTGTGTGTGTGTGTGTGTGTGTGTGTGTGTGTGTGTGTGTGTGTGTGTGTGTGTGTGTCTGTCTTTTGTGTGTGTCGGTGTCTGTTTGTGTGAGTGTGTGGTTGTCTGCCTTCCGCCATGTCTGTGTGTCTGTCTGCCTGCTGGTCTGTGTCTGCCTGTCTGTCTGCCTGTTTGTCTGTATGCCTTGAACGTGCATGCAGGCGAGTGTTTTGTCTGAGAGTCGGTCGTACTCTGTCGCTGTCAGTATATTGTAGACATAGGCTAAACTGTTGACATTTTGGTAATACTCATTTGCATTAAAACATGCACTGGTATTAGAAAACAGTATACCCTACAATGTAC
>NC_140287.1:10262766-10292766 GCF_964030765.1 Micromesistius poutassou
GGGCAGCCACATGGGGATGAGCTGAGAGGGTAAGATGTTCAAACGACAAGACGTTAAAACACTCACACGTACGCATGAAGAACTGTGGTGTGTGGTGTGTGTAGTAAAACTTGCTTAAAAGTGCCTAACCTTGACAAATATAGTTGAATTGCATTCCTGCAGGGCTTCCATTAGACTAATGACATGAAGGCACACCATCTCCACCATCTGGAGGGGAAGGAGAGCATCGCCAATGTGTGCATTAGTTTCTTTTCCTTTTACCGTCTCACTCGTTCAAAGAAAACACAAATCGTCCAAAATACGAGTTTACACGTGGTGACACCTTGGTGTCACCACCACACCTTGGTGCACATCTTCAGTTTAGCCGATATTTCCGATCGAGAAGACTAGATCTGCAGGATTCAAGCTAGACCCGCTGGGGGGGGTGGGTGGGTGGGAGGGAGGGGAGGGAGGAACGGGAGGAACGGGGAGAACAGACGGGCTCCTCACCACTTTGTTGTGGGCCATTAGCTGCAGGATGCTGGGCGTAACGCGGCTCCAGAACTCCAGGCCCGTCAGGATGGCGCTGGAAGAGAACTCGTTGTGGTTCTGGTTCTGGAGGGCCGGCGCCGCCGCCGCCTGCTCACAGTAGATGGTCCACAGCTGGGCGAACATGAAGGCGTGGAACAGGGAGCACATGTGGAGCACCGACGTCTGCACCGGCACCGATGTAGAGGAGAGAGGAGAGAGGAGAGAGGAGAGAGGAGAGAGGAGAGGTGGGCCCCAGCACCGAGAGAGGAGAGAGGAGAGAGTAGAGAGGAGAGAGGAGAGAGGAGAGAGGAGAGAGGAGAGAGGAGGTGGGCCCCAGCACCGAGAGAGGAGAGAGGAGAGAGTAGAGACGGGTCCCAGCAGCGAGAGGGAGGAGAGATGGATTATTTTTTATGGCAAACCGTTGGTTTTCTTTGTATTATTGGATAGAGTGGATAGGAAGTATGAAACCCGGCTGAAAGGTTCAGGGTTCGATCCCAATTGCAACAAAAAAAAAATAGAAAATGCTTCGAAAATAATTAGCCTACCCTCCCTTTAATCGTCTGTTTCTGAAATCACAGGATAAAAAGCGTCAGATAACGACATGTTTGAATAGTAAACGTTCCCGCCCAGACCTTGGACTGCTCGGGGAAGCCGATGAGGATGACGATGAGGTGGTCTGCGATGTGCGAGCCCGCGTCCAGAGGGATGGGCATGCAGGCGGTGGAGCCCTGGAACAGGGCGCAGTGCGTGAGCGACCCCAGCAGCAGCCAGGAGAGCTGCCGGATGTGGGACACGCACTCGATGAACTCCTTGGGCCTGGACACGAGACACGCTACAGTTAGCACCCCCGTCAGGACACACACCGAGAGAGCCGCCCTCAGGAACCCGGGCTAACACACATTATAAAGCCAGGTTAGCTGGAACATAAGGTATGGCCTATCATCAGTTACACTTAGATACTGAACACACTGAGAGAGTCGCCGTAGGTACCGAGCTAACAAACAATACCAGGCAAGGTTCGCTAGAACGTTACACTACGTGGTGAAGCCTAGCATCAGTTACAGTTAGATAATGAATGCACTGAATAATAATGAATAATGAACGATATCATTACCATCGAAACTGTAACGCTAATGCTCAATATTTAAACGGCCATATACAACAACAGCACGTTGAATATCATCCACTAGATACCGAATAATTGACCGATTTGTAGAGTGCCCGATAGAAGCTAATGCGTAATTCAAAAGAGAGCTACAACAACAATAACGCTGAATATCATGGTTACACGATAGTTACTAAGCTGCTTAGATTGTAGCGTAGCAGAATAATAACTCCCATCCACTACAATGGGCTTCATTCACCTAGCGGCCATCCTGGTTCTGGGTGAATAGGGCCCATAGCCCTACTGTAACGGCCATGGCTTACCCCTGCTGCATGGCGGAGGGTGGGTGATAGAGCCAGGGCAGGTAGCGGACCACCGCCTTGTTGTCGCGGTGGTTGCCCTTGCTGATCTCCATGGCGGCCACCTGGGCTAGGCCCACCTTCAGGTTGCCCCCAAAGGTGTCCTCATGCAGGGGGTGGCAGCAGGCCTTCATGTGGCTCTGAGGACAGGGGTGGAAGGGTCGACCGGTAAGCCGGGAACAACAGATTTAACCGACACCGATACGAGCTGTGGTGATTGATGCGTCGGAGGGCATGAACCCGAGACTCACTTTGAGTTTGGTCAGCGTGTGCATGTCAGCGATGAAGTCCAGCAGCTCGCTGGTGTACTGCCGCATGCATTCCATCGCCGCCGTCGAGCACTGAGCCAAAAGAAGAAAAAGAGAAATGGCAAGGCCACGTCTCGTATTGATTCGGTTCATCCGTCATCAGGGAAACAGGGTGGGCTCTCTGCTTTGTTGTTTGTTGAGACTTTTCATTAGAAGCTTTTTTACGAAAATAAACCCGTGAGGAAGGCTTTACCACTGGCAGCGATGAGATCATGTGCTTCTGGATGATGGTGGACTCTGCCAGCCGCGTTCCAATATCTGCACAGACAAACTGAACACAGAACATCCACAAGTACTCAGTCCCCCGTGTCACGTCAAGCTCACCACTGGTGCAGCGGAACCGTGGAAAAGTGTGGCGGTACCTGAACCAGCAGCAGCAAGTTTGTGTCGGGGAGAGGGGACTTGAACTTCAGGGCCTGCAGGAGCTCCATCACCACAATGCGAGACATGTAGAACTTATCCCTCTCCTGGGTACGAGAGGACACAGCGAGAGGGGGCGAGAGAGATAGGGAGAATGGGAGAGAAAGAGAGAGAGTAAATGTACTGTTCCTTTATCGCCGCCCTTTACTCATGCTGTGAGTGGAGCATAAACTCTGTCGCCTGAATGGAGAGAGCGAAGGACATGCAGGGAAGCGAGAGGGAGGAGGCGGGGAGGGGAGGGAGCGAGGGAGGGCGAGCGAGCGAGAGAATGCACGGAGAGAAGGGGAGACTGAGGAATAGATTTAGGCCAGTCCAGATCTCTCGTCCCTGAATCCCAGTCAGCTCAGATGAGGCTGTCAGGCTGCCTGCTCCCTCCCTGAGGACAGACTCCTCTCTCTGCTCATCCCTGCCACACAAAGCCCAGCTGCCTGTTTACAAACCACACTGTCATCCCTTCTCCTGCCTCTCCTCTCATCTCCCTTCGCCTGCCTCTCTCCTCATCTCTTTCTCCTCATCTCTCTCAGCCTCTCTCTTCTCATCTCTCTCCCCTTATCTCTCAGGCTCTGCCTCTTTAGTCATCTCTCTCTCCTCATCTCTCTCCCTCCTCATCTCTCTCCTTCCTCATCTCTCCCTCCTCATCTCTCTCATCTCCCTTCATGCTCAACTCTGTTTCCCCATCTCTCTCTTTCCTCATCTCTCTCAGCCTCTCTCCCTCTCTCCTCATCCCTCTAACCTCATCCCTCTCTCCTCATCTCTCTTCTCATCTCCCTCTCTCATCACTCTCTCCTCACCCCTCTCTTTCTCTCTCCTCCACTCCCTCTCTCTCCGTCTCTATCTCCTCACCTCACCTCTCTCATGTATCTCTGTATCCCTCTCTCTAGCTTCTTCTCCATCCTGACTCCCTATCGCTCTGTATCCCTCTCTCTCTCTGTTTCCATTTGTGTTTACTGATACTGGTGTCAGTGTACCCCCCCCCCCCCACCTCCCCCCCTGCTCCTGGAGAAATGCAGGCTATGCTGCTGACCTTTTCCATTGTGCTGCTTATAAGCGCGTGGTGCATAGCTGGACGCAGCACTCCACTGATTAAAAGTTAATTGTGCGAGTCTTTTAGTAACAAAGCAAAGCTCAACCATCCCACAGACCATCCCTGGGCCCCAAACGCCCCCATCAACACAAAAAGTGACTGGACAAAGTTTCTGGTGTGAGAAGAGAAGCCTTTTCCCATCTACACCAGCGCCTCCATAGCGGGCGTTCAGACCTTCACCGCCGGCCCGCCGGGAACCGACAGCAGGCTGGGGGGGGGGGGGGGGGGCGGACAAAGCCATTGGTCATCCCGACCGGGTGTTTTGAAAGGCGGATATTATACGGTGAGGGATTAAACAGAGTGTAGAGAATCAATACTGCAGGAGACATAAAGCATGCAGGGCGGACAGCGGTGAAGCAGAGAGAGGATCCATCTCTCCTGACGGGGCAGACGGCCCTGGCTCCAGCCTCCTCTGACACCGCGCTCAGAGAGCCCCCACGCCAACCCCGGCTCCGTCACTAATCATGTTAATCAATATGGGCTGATTGCCTACTTAATCATGTGTGACACGCAACCACAACATCTGCCCCCGGAGGAACGCCGAGCGCTGCCAAAACCGCAGAGAACCTGTGAACATGTTTGTGACGATCGTATTATTCTTTGTGTTTAGTCTTTCCCTTCTCGTACGGAGAGTGCTTGCTAAGTGACTAAATGTCACTTAGCATAAGCAAGCATCATAGCGTGATTGCCTTAGTCATTTTTTGTCCACATTGTTATATCTAACATAACTCTACTCTCCTAACGCTGCTGATTCCCTGCGCCTCATTGGCTAGATCGTAAGCCAATCAAAGAGCTTTTTACCTTCCATAATCACCATCTGCCTAAGGCATCTATTTGACTTAGCCATTTTTGACGTTAAATACAAGATTAAAATAGGACTTAGGCGATTATGCTATGATGCTAATGAAACGCATTGGTGTGACGCATGTGTGGAGAAGAACCACAGACATCAGAGAGGGGTACCTTGTTGAAGGTTCTGTAGCACAGGCCGCACAGCTCCACCAGGTAGGACAGGCTGAAGACCCCATACTGGATGACGAAGCTCACCAGCTTGGAGAAGGGCTCCAGCAGGCTCTGGGGGAGCAGGAGGAGCAGGGTGGAGGTCATGGCTTATGGGAGGAGCAGCTGTTTGGACCGTCTGTAAACTAGAGATGCTCAGGTACCATTTTTCCCTTCCCGATACCGATTCCTGAACTGTCGACAATTTTTTTCCCAGAACTAGATCATTTACATTTATAATCTATAATTATAATAATACATTTGTTTTTGTGTAGTTAAGCGTCCCATGCATCCAATGTTTTTCCGACTTGGCTCGAACACACGTAGGTCAGAGATGAGGAATTTCCAATGCTGGTATCGGTAGGAATTTCCAATGCTGGTATCGGTAGGAATTTCCGATACTGGCATCGGTATCGGAACAACTGTACTTTAAATGATCCAGGGCATGCAAGGGCTTACCCGCGTGGCGTTGGTGGTGGGGATCTTTAACAGACAGATTATGATCCTCAAGCTGGAATCCACAGGACACTGTGCGGGGAAGGGAGGAGTGGGAGAGATTTCAGAAGAATGTTCGGTATCTCATCATGCATGCATGCATATGGCCCATGGCTCTGCTGCATCATAGCATATCTGCCTCATCATCAACCCAATTCAGTAGGCACCGCGTCATACAGTGGCACTAATCAAAAGGCTTCTAATGGACTGTCCCTTCAGTCGCCCATCGACCGGTCCTCTCCTCTGACCTCCAAGGCCAAAGCAAGCAGATGCAGATCAAAGAGCACCATAAGATAATGAGAGCAGAACGCCAATAGCATTGAACCCACTAATGAAATGAAACCAGGGTACAGGACCACAGGTAGGGGGATAACATCTATACCTTAAGAGGCAGCACAGAGGGCAACTTGGCCAGGAAGGTCTGGAATTGATTGCAAATGGTGGTCCACAGGTTGCTGGGGGAATCCATGGGCAGGGCCTCCATGAAGGTGGCGATGTTGTCCAGGCAGTGCAGCATAGTGCCCCCTGCTGGCAGACTCTTCTTATTGTTCAGACCCTAGAAGCCCCGCGGAGGCAGAACACAAACCGTAACAGGGTTACATCATAATAGTAATAATGATGCGGTGGAGATGATGATGAGATGTTTCCATTGTAGTGATCAGTCGCTCCTGATCAATCAGCACGCTCATGTAGATAGCGGTTACTGGCGGCGTCCATGACTGGTTGGGTGGACACGGTCCCGTCCCCACTACACATCCCATCTCGGATATTAGGTCAGCTTACTACTGTGAACAAACTGATAGATCAGCGCCGAGCGAGAAGTGGTTTGCTTCAGTGATTTGTGGTTTTGAAAGCGGACATATAATGCTGAGCTTAGCGGCAGGCCCGTTAGGGAGCAACGGCAGCGCTCAGGCTTTGACGAGAGCTCCTCCTGCTGGCCAAACACGGACACTACATTTCATATCGGGAAAAAGAAAGGTAAAACGTAGAAGCCCACCTCCAGCAACATGTTGAGGGCGGCCACGGAGCTCAGGTCGTTAAAGTCGACCAGAGACGACGCCAGCGTTCTGAGGAAGCTTCCGTCTGGGGAGGAGACGGCGAGAGATGAGGATCGATAGACAGAGAGACGGGGAGGGAGCGATGGGAGAGATACCGAGGTAATAACCGGTAGTGGGGGCTCAGACCTTTGATGTTACTCTGAAAGAGCTGTGGGAGGATGCCATTGGGGGCCAGCTGATGGAACATACACCGGAGGAACTGCTTTGCCACGCCCGCCGCGTTCCCTGGGATCAGCATGCTGGACACACACACACACACACACACAGCTATGAGGAATCATGGCAGGCACACACACACTGTATGCATTAAATATAGAGGTGGTGTTGTGCTTTAAGGGTGGTGTAATGGAGTGTAGTGCAGGGTAATGGCTCTGATGCCTCCTACCTCTCTGCCTGTCCAGGGAAATTGTTGCTGGATGCCAACCTGAGAGGGAATTCAAAGCACAAGCGATCAGCCTACTCAGGGATGAATTATGCATGAGTTATAACGGCAGGCAGGGAGTTATGAAACTTAATTTAAATCAGGGTGTGTATAAGTGTGTGTGTGTGTTTGTGTGTGTCTGTCTGTGTGTGTGAGTATAAATGTGTGTGTGGGTGTGTGGGTGGTTGTGTGTTTATCTGTGTGTGTGTGTGTGTGTGTGTGTGTGTGTGTGTGTGTGTGTATGTGTGTGTGTGTGTGGTTGTGTGTTTATGTTATTGTGTGTTTATCTGTGTGTGTGTGTGTGTGTGTGTGTGTGTGTGTATGTGTTCCGTATGTGCGTATGTTGCACGTGTGTGTGTGTGTGTGTGCGTGTGCGTGTGTGTGTGTGTGCGTGTGCGTGTGCGTGTGCGTGTGTGTGTGTGTGTGTGTGTGCTCCGGCCGAACCTGCCCACGGACTGCATGATGTCCAGCAGCATGGGGGCGGCCAGGTCGGGGCTGAGGTGGATGAACATGGAGAGGACCACCACCGCCAGGCCCAGGGTCTCCTCATCATACTCCTCCAGCACAGCCCCGCAGTCACGGCACCTGTAGCCAGCAGCACCACGGGCCAGGGTTAGAGCTATGGGGGCCAGCCTCAGCACCACGGGCCAGGGTTAGAGCTATGGGGGCCAGCCTCAGCACCACGGGCCAGGGTTAGAGCTATGGGGGCCAGCCTCAGCACCACGGGCCAGGGTTAGAGCTATGGGGGCCAGCCTCAGCACCACGGGCCAGGGTTAGAGCTATGGGGGCCAGCCAGTCATTCAGTCAGTCAGGTAGTCAGTCAGTCAGTTCCACTGGGCTGTGCCTGGGCGGGACGGTGTCCGGGTGGGTTTGGAGGAGACCTCACCTGTCTGACATGGTGGTGGGCTGCTCGTCTATGAACTCCTCGGGGGCGGGGACAAACATGCTGACGGTGCTGGGAGCGGACAGGAGACTGGTCTTATTGGGGCCTGGAGAGAGAGAGAGAGAGACAGAGGGAGAGACAGAGAGAGAGACAGAGACAGAGAGAGACAGGAGATTGGGGAGATGATCACACCAGCGTTGAGTACAGCCCTAGTGGCTGGAGCCAGGACAGACTGGGCGGATGTACTGGGTGAGCTGGGACAGACTGGTGTACTGGGTGAGCTGGGACAGACTGGTGTACTGGGTGGGCTCCATCAGGGGGTCTAGGTGGGCTGACCTGTGTCCCAGGTGCTGATGTTGTGCGGGGCGCTGGACTGGTGCTCCAGCTGCCTCTTCATCAGCTGGCTCATGGTCAGAGCCCCCAGGGAGCCACGCTTGGCCTGGCGGTACTGGGCTGAGATCAGACACACACACACACACACACACACACACACACACACACACACACACACACACACAGGTGAGCTCCTGGTGGATCAGCTGCTGACACTCAGAGAGACGACATTCATATCAGAACACATGATGGAGGTTAGCTGTTTTTATTCAATTGCATCTTCGCTTACTGAGTTTTGACATTTAGATGCATAATGTTGACATTTTGATAATTGTTTCAATGCTTGAAGGGCTGACCTTACAACAAGAACCATTAGTCAATGGTTCTTTCTGTTAATGTAATTTTTGCCAGGAATTAGAGAGAATTAAACGTTTGACTCTTGTCTATTTCTTAATTAAATAATTCCTAGAAAGATGTCGGCCGCGTCTGACGGCCAGGGAGATTTCTGGCGCTGCTGTGACATGGTGCTGCTGAGGGCGTCACCACCCTGCATTCAGACATGTGTTTCAGGAAGGTCTCGTGGACGGAGAAGGTGGAGCATGTTGATCCTACTTGACACTGAAGAGCGGTGACTGGTTTCGGGTACAGCCGCCTCGAGGGTGGGGGCGGAGGCCGACTCCCGGGGGTTTTCCAAGGCAGACAGAACCTTGTGATCTGCAAGGGGAGACCAGTGAGTGATGGGCACCTCAGCATGAAGGCCTGTCAAAGCCAGATCTGTCGCTGAAGAATCAGTCTGGAGTGCCGACAAAACTAGACGTTCTTCTCAGAAATGTTATTGCTTTCAAAAAAGCTATCCGGAACGGTCGTAGTGCCTTTCTACATCATTTACGGGGGTTTATGTTTTAGTTTAGTGATTCGCATCGAGTCCAATACATCCAATCTCAAACATGGACTAACATGTGTTTTGCCAAATGAATTCTTTGTTTGCTATGACCAGATTATAACTTTCTACTTTCTGTTGGTGTTGTTCGGTTATTGCTTGCTAATGTCTTCCGCACAAATGAACATTTGTTATCGACCTTTAGAATCGTAATCATGCATGCATTTCCCTTCTCCTCAGTGTGATATTTAATTACAGGTGTCTTTAATAATGGAGGAGGTAGTGACCGACATGGAAACAGAGCAGAGGACAGGACGCTGGGTGCTGGTGAGGGAGCTAAAGATCTGAAAAGGCCTGGACAGAGACGACCATGTTACCAACAAAGACCCCCAACAGAGACCCCTGTCCCTCCCTGATCCACCCCCTCTTACCGCCGTCCGCGGGCTGCTCGCCCGGCTTGTCCAGCGTGTTGAAGGTGATGTCCAGGTACTCCCTCTGGATGGCGCTCACCGCTATCTTCCGCTGCTTGCGTTGCCGCGGAACGATCTGGATCTTGAACTCGGTCTCCGTGCTGTCGCGGTCGGCCTTGGGGTCGCTGTCCCCCTCGTCGGCCATGTCGTCGTCCTCCTCGTCGTCCCCCTCGCCGCCGTCCCCGTTGTTGTTGTTGCTGTCCTTCTCCGGCGAGGAGGCGGGCTCCGCCGCGTCCTCCGGGATGTCCAGGAAGACGGTGGGCCGCGCCGAGGGGCTGGCCCCGCCGCCCGCCGGGCCGCCCCCCTCCAGGGACACAGAGGCGTCGTCCAGCGAGGAGTCGGGGAGGTGCGGCGACTTCCTCAGCAGGTCCCTCTTCTGCTTCAGTGTCATGGGGCTCTCGTGGCAGACGTAGTCCGCCGGGTCGGGCAGCTCCAGGGAGGCGCAGGGGCTGACGGCGCGGGGCTTCCGGGCCACCTGCAGCTGGTCCGGACCCGCAGCCTCCGCCTGGATGGGGGGGGCAGCCGCGGCGGGGCGAGGGCTGCCCCTGCCGTGAGAGCAGTTCTCCACGCTCACCTGCACCAGAGGGCTCAGCGGCCGCGAGCCGCCGGCGCCCGCGCTGGCCGGGGACACGGGGATCTTGCCGCCGCCGTTCAGCCGGGAGCCCACGAGGGCGTTGAGGTCAAACTCCTCGTCGCTCTCCACGATGCGGAGGGGCGGCAGCGGCTCGAACACCAGCGAGTCGCTGTCCGACATGGAGAGCAGCGAGTGCTTCTCGGGGATGGAGGTGCAGTCGGAGGACAGGTCGATGAGGTCCTGGTCGTCGCCCTTGCCCTGGGCCGAGCCCGCTGAGGAGGTGGCCTGGTCCGGCCGGTCCTCGAAGGTCTCCATGCAGCTGAGGCGCACCTCCGGGATGACGGGCTTGGAGCTGTCCCGGGAGCAGCGGCGGTTGGGCAGGTCGCCGCCCTCCACTCGGACCGAGGAGCTGTCGGACGAGCCCTTGCCGTGGTGGTGGTGGTGGTGGTGGTGGTGGTGGTGGTGGTGGTGGTGCCGGCTGTGGAGGGAGGAGGCGGCGGCGGAGGAGGAGGAGGCGGGGGGCGCGGTGCACGGGGCCTGCAGGTCGCAGCGGTCGATGCAGGACTTGCGGCGGTGCTCGTCCAGGTTGTACAGCAGGGAGTCGGTGTTGGAGATGTCCAGGGACTTCTGCTTGTGCATGGCCTGCAGCCGCTTCTTGCGGGTGCTCTCCTCGCGCACGCAGTGCAGGACGGTGTCCGGGAGACCCCCGCCCTCGCGGCACTCCGACAGCTCGATGTCACCTGGACCAAGGCAAAAACGATCAGGCACACACACATCAGGAAAATGACCCCATTCTCTTTTGAACTGGGTGGACTTGGGTGCAGTGGCTCCTTACTCTTCTTGGCGTTCAGCTCCACCGGCTGGTACTTGACCGACTTGCTGCCTCCGATCCTCTTGAGGCGGGCGAAGAAGGTCTGGGATTCCTTGTTGCCGGCGCCCGTCGGCGTGTCGTGAATGTCTGACTCGTCGAAAACACTGTCCTCCTCTGAAGGAACCAAAGAAAGAACATGGTAGTATTAGTACTAGTGTTTAGATAAGGTCGCTTTAGTCATAAGTACACCATTGCCATAAATGATGATATCTATAGTAAGGGACAGCTAGCCTAATGGGCATCTAGAGTAGCAGAAATCTAGAATGAGGGACATCTAGAGTGAGGGACATCTAGAGCAAGGGACATCTAGTGTGAGGGACATCTAGAGCGAGGGACATCTATGCGAGGGACATCTACCATAAATAACCGAGCCCTCAGGTTCAGAGGTTATTAATAGAAGAAAGGAAAGCTCACCTTTCTCCTTCTCGCTGTAGCGGCTCATGTTGGAGTTGTCGCTGTACAGCGGGCCGGCGGTGGCATGCGGGCGGCAGCTGTGGTACTGAGCGTTCAGCGTGTTGATGGTGATGTGGATCAGGTGCAGGATTATCTTACTGCCGTCCATGTCTCTGTACGGGTACTGCAGAGAACATGCCCACAGATGAGACGGCTGTCCTAAATCACCCCTCCACTTCATAATGAAAACCCATTTGTTTTTCGTTGGCTTGCTCCGGATTTGCAGGATGTTAACACAGAGTGTCGGCTGTTGTTGTCACAGGGTATCACAGGTCTCAAAGGGTGTGAATCACCACCACATGCTGCCGAGTGGTAGTGGGAGGTGAAGTACCTTGTAGAGGATGACCAGCAGCGCTTTGAGCCACATCTGCCTGATGTGCGGCCGCAGCGCCCACAGAGAGCATCGAGGAGGCTGCTGGAAGTAGTGCCTCAGCTGGGGGCAGGTGCAGTACTTCAGCACCTGCACCACCAGGGGGAGCAGCTGCTTGCCCAGACCGATGTTGTAGTCCATGACCTGGAAGAGAGAGAGCAAGAGAGAGAGCGGGGCGGGGGGAGAGAGAGAGAGGAGGGGGGAGGAAGAGAGAGTGAGAGAGGGGGGGGGGAGAGAGAATGTGAGAGAGAGAGTGAGAGAGGGGGCGGGAGAGAGAGAGAGGGGGGGAAGGGGAGAGAGAGAGAAAGAAAGAGAAAGAGAAAGAGAGAAGGTCAGCGTGGTGGCAGGACAACAAACCCAAGCTCCTCCCCCCTCCCCCTCCTCCTCCTCCTCCTCCTCTGTTCTAAACATCAGAGCCAAAAGCTCAAAACAGCGGGCGGGGTCGGTCACTTGTGCGATGCCGGCGATGAAGGCGTTGAAGCAGGTGGAGGTGCGCATCTTCTGCGGGGCGATCATGAAGCAGCCCTCCTGCTGGTCGAAGCCCAGCAGCACGTACAGGTGGCGCTTCACCGTGTTGAAGGCCTTGGCACTGCCGATGTCCAGCTCGGCGCTGCTCTTGTCCTTGGCCATGAACTTCATCAGCACCATGATGAGCTGGTGCACCGTCTGGTGGTCGATGCCCGCGTCCTCGGGCAGGACGTCCCGGATGCCCGAGTCGTCCTCGGGGGACGGCGTCTGGCCTAGGAGAGGGGCTGAAGCGTCAGGGTTAAAGGGCGAGAGGAAGCGCGCTGCGGACACACAGAGAGAGGGGAGGGGGGGGGAGGGGAGGGGGGTGACAGGGGGGAGGGCAGTGAGGAAGGGGGGAGGGCGGGGGGAGGGAGGGGGGAGACACACCGGAGGGTGGGGTCACTCATCTTCCTCCAGGACGCACACGTCGACAAACACTTTGAGGACGGAACTACGGACACAGTCATGGAACACGTTAGATGGGGAGGGTCATACGGTCGGGTCAGCACATCATCTACACAGTCATGTTTAAGTTGTTTTTAGGTTTTTCTGTGCAACAAAATAAAATGTTGGACCGTCTCCATCATATCTCCTAGTGTCAGGGCAGAGTGCGCCTGCCTAGTTAGTCTGAAGGCTAAAAAACACATATGTAGAAGACTTAGTGGCACGCCAGGCGCCACAGACCTCATGTCTGGGCGTGCTTGGCTTATATCACATGAATGCTGGATGTAGATCAGTCACTGACACACACACAGGCACACACACATACACAGGCACACACTCACAGGCAAACACACAGGCACACAGACACAGAGGTACACACATGCATACACGTACACACATACACATACACACACATACACATGCACACCCATGAATGCACACACAGATTGCCGAGAGCCGCTACACATTTGGGCCACCGAAATGAATGCTTCTAGTGTTCATCTTCGGATGTTCTATCGTTACCCAGAAAGATTCAACATGACATCAGACATCAAAGCAGCACTAGAACATCTAAGTCACCGTGCTTCAAAACACATCAAGATGCACATGGGAGAGGAGGAGGAAGAGTAGGAGGAGGAGGAGGGGGAGGAGAGGGAGGAGGAGGATAAGGGGGAGGAGGAAGAGTAGGAAGAGGAGGAGGGGGAGGAGAGGGAGGAGGAGGATAAGAGGGAGGAGGAGGAAGAGTAGGAGGAGGAGGAGGGGGAGGAGAGGGAGGAGGAGGATAAGGGGGAGGATGAGGAGGAGGAGGACAGGAAAATGAGTCCACTTGTTCAAATAGCGTTTGCAATCTGTCTCAGGAATCCGGTTTTTAACTCAATGAGAGGATGAGATACAGAGACCAGCCGTTTCGGGACAGTCTCGATAGCAATCCGAGAGGAGTGCTGTTTCCCCGGAACAGTAGATAAGGTTGACCTTCACGTTCCTGTAAATCATAGTCCTCCTGTAATAACCCACTATCTCCACACAGTGGTGGCCCTGCATGAACTATCTGACCCTGTGCGTACATGCAGGTCCGGGGCCAACACAACGCTGTGTTCTGTGCTACTCACGGAGCCGGCTGCTAAGGGACTCGGGGAGCGAGAAGGCCCGCTTGGACTCGGACGGCGCCTTCACGCTGTCCCGCAGGGACCGCACGCTCTTCTGCCGGTTGCGGGCGAAGCGGGCCCGCCGGATCTTCCACATGGCGGCGTCGCTGAGGTTGGCCACGTTGGTGCGCACCGCTGTGATGGCTGGACACAGGAAGGGTCATGTTGGTTCATGGTTTACGTCCACTGACGACGCAGGCAAGACGCAAAGGCAGGACACGTTGAATCATAGAGCAGCCCTTCGACACGAGGACGCTCCTAGTGCAGGGATACCATTTGAATACGTTAAAAGGACCTGAACAATCTGTGAGATAAAAGTATAAGACGGTATAATGAGAAATATAATAGTGCAGGCTACATCTTAATTGATATTTCTGTCTCTGTATACAAATGTGCACAGTGGAATACAACATTTTCCAACAGCTTTTGTTGTCTTGTTGTCGTGTGTCATCCAAAGCAATCGTATCAACACAATTAATAATAAATAATATCTATCATATCCCATGTCTGCACACTGTGCCTGAGGACTGGGGTTATGTGGTGTGTACTTGATATGACAATGTGATAAGAAATACAATAGTGCCGATTACATAGTTATAAACATTATTGTCTCCGTAAGAAAACAAAACATTTTACAACAGCTTTTGTTGTCATCAAAAGCAGTTGTATCAATATCACTTAGAATTAATAATATCAACATCCCATGTCTGCACACTGTCCTTGAGGACTGGAGGTAAATGGTGTGTACTTGATATGACGATGTGATCTTTCTAGTAGGGGTTAGTGGTAATGGCTCCATACTGGTGGGGAAGGGGAACTCCTTGTTGCAGTCCAGGTGCAGCTGGGCTTCCAGGGACAGCGTCTCGAAGCGGTTGACGAAGAACTCCCAGCTGAGCGCCGGGATGTCCTTCTTCAGCGAGTGCAGCAGCAGCAGCTTGCTGAGGATGATGGGCCGGTCCCGCACCACAGTGTCAAACTGGAAGTCCAGACACAGACACAGGCCCTGGAGACACACACACACACACACACACATACACACATGTGCATGCATGCACACACACACACACACACACACACACACACGTGCCCACATGAACACACACATGCGCGTGCGCGCACAAACAGACACACATACACACGTGCCGGCATGCACAAACACACACAATAAAAACACACAAACACATACACACACACACACAGACACATGCAGACACACACACACACACACACACACACACACACTCGTGCACACACACACACACGCACACCCACATGCATGCAAACACACACACACATACACACACACACACACAAACACGAAAGCACACACACACACACACACACACACTCACACACACACACACACACACACACACACGCCCCCCCACACACACACACACACACACACACACACACACACACAGGTACCATTCATTCACACACAAATATAAACAGTGTATTATTGTCCTCTCCCGTGTTGACTAGGTTACAGAAGGCAGTGATCATCTATCACACTAAAGACGAGGCAGTGCTGCTGAGTCAGGGCCCACCTGCAGCGCAGGCCTCTTGATGGTGTCCAGGAGCAGCCGGGCGCGGGTGGCCACCGCCGGGTTCACGTCCTCCACGGAGGCCAGGAAGCAGCAGAATGCGTGGGCGAGGGAGTACTTCAGCAGGTGGTTCTTGGTGACCGAGCCGATGTCCAGGAAGCGGCAGAGCACGGCCACCTTCTCCACTGTGGGGTACATTCACAAAGAGAAGGGGTCAGATACTTACCTCCTCCACTGAGGTTACATTCATTACATTTACATTTACATTTAGGGCAGTTAGCAGACGCTTTTATCGAAAGTGACTTACAATAAGTACATTTGTCAGAAGATAGAGAAACAATCTATCGCTGTCAGTACAGTAAGGATGTTCATAGAACCAAGTGCCAAGCACCAACAATTGCTGTTAACCCATTCCCCCTATACAACAAAGACAGCTAGGATAAGATGCTACACAACTACTATGTTTCAGTGCAAGGACATACAACCTACAATAACTGAGTAAGAGGGGT
This sequence comes from Micromesistius poutassou, assembly GCF_964030765.1. Taxonomy (NCBI): domain Eukaryota; kingdom Metazoa; phylum Chordata; class Actinopteri; order Gadiformes; family Gadidae; genus Micromesistius; species Micromesistius poutassou. Next base: position 10,278,512 of record NC_140287.1, read on the forward strand.
GTGGGGGGGTGGGGCGGGTAAGGGGGGAAGCTATGCAGAGTCTAGGTGATCTCTGAACATTCATGGAGGGGCCGGGTCAAATACAATGGTGTCAAGTCACATTTAGGCTCTGGGATAACATGAGGTTATTGAGTGTTATGCAGGAGTTCATGATCACAGCAGCACTCTTCATTTTGTCCCTGCTGTGGACAGCTGGGAGGATATTTAACGAGTGTGACAGTATTAAATATTTACAGGCTCCGACGCTTTGCAATATGTGTGAGAACTGAAGCTCCGCAATTCCTGCACACTCTCGCAGGCTGCAACCCGACCCACCGATGTGCTGAACAATTAATATGGCTATCGCAATCATTCAACCCTTTTATTATATTTTATCTACCTATTTATTATTCATTAAGAGCCTGTTAGACATGCTGACGGTGCACCATTGTGCCCACTAGGTGCCAGTATTGTACAGGGTTTAGGCTGCTGGGCTCTATCTCAAGAAAATAACGTTTGGTTTATACAGTGTTGTACAGTGTTGATCCAAGTGCTAGACTATGACCGTCCTCCAGCAGAGGTAACCCGGCGACTCGTTACATTAATATAGTCCATAATCAAGAAGCTTCCCGTTAAATACATTCAGACTAATATTATTAAAACCATTACATTAAATGCTGTGCTACTTTGCTAATTTGAGTTGAGCACATATTGAGCGCATTGAAAACATAAGCTCAATGTGTGTGCATCATTAAACTCCTTCCATTTCTAAATGAATCCAGCGAGGGGGATAACAGGGGGGCTGGGTTTACACGTGTTATTCCGTACAGCTTATGGTGCTCCCTCTCTCGACTCTCTGGGGATGGGCCACGACCTCTGCCTCCGTCTCAAGGTCACACGCCTCTTCACTGCCAATCGCAGGGCGAGAAAAACCTTATTAATCCTGCCATTCCCCTCCGCCGCCTGCGTGTGAGCCGAGTGGTTACCATGACAACACACAAGGGATGAGACACAGGCGGGGGGGGGGTTGTGGGGGGGGGGGGGGGGGGGACCGGAGCAGACCGGACCAAAGGGGGGTCTTCTCTCCCTCATGTTTCATTCATATAGCCGACGAGCGGGATGAAAAATATCAACACATCCCGTCCCTGAGCTGCCACCCACTGTGCGGACAGGGCGGCGTGTTCACCGCTATCATGTGTGTGTATGTCAGCATGAGAGACACACACATCACCCCCTGACCCAGAGATCACCCCCAGACCCAGAGACCAGCCCCAGACCCCCAGACCCAGAGACCACCCCCAGACCCAGAGACCACCCCCAGACCCCCAGACCCAGAGACCACCCCCAGACCCCCAGACCCAGAGATCACCCCAGACCCAGAGATCACCCCAGACCCAGAGATCACCCCCAGACCCAGAGACCACCCCCAGACCCCCAGACCCAGAGACCACCCCCAGACCCCCAGACCCAGAGACCACCCCCAGACCCCCAGACCCAGAGACCACCCCCAGACCCAGAGACCACCCCCAGACCCCCAGACCCAGAGATCACCCCCAGACCCCCAGACCCAGAGATCACCCCAGACCCAGAGATCACCCCAGACCCAGAGATCACCCCCAGACCCAGAGACCACCCCCAGACCCCCAGACCCAGAGACCACCCCCAGACCCCCAGACCCAGAGACCAGCCCCAGACCCCCAGACCCAGAGACCAGCCCCAGACCCCCAGACCCAGAGACCACCCCCAGACCCCCAGACCCAGAGACCACCCCCAGACCCAGAGACCACCCCCAGACCCCCAGACCCAGAGACCACCCCCAGACCCAGAGACCACCCCCAGACCCAGAGACCACCCCCAGACCCCCAGACCCAGAGACCACCCCCAGACCAGAGGTGACCCCAGACCCAGAGTCGGTACCCGGCCGCAGGTGCCGGTCCGACCGCGCGTTGCTCACCGGCCTCGAAGCGGATCTTCCAGTCCTTGCTGTTGAAGTGCGTGTCGATGAGGTTCCAGAAGATGTCGGCGCCGTTGGAGAGGGAGAGGGCGTGGAGGAGCTGGGGCACGGCCAGCGACGCCAGCTGACAGAACTCACACTTCAGGATGGACCACAGGCTGCAGCACCACCACACACACACACACACACAGGCACACGCACGCACACACACATGCACACAGGCACAGGCACACGTGCACATATGCACACGCCCACACACACACGCCCACACACACACACACGCACACAGTCCCAGGCACACGCACACAGAAAAACACACACACAACCATGTTTAGAGTCTATATCCATATAGAGAACATTTACACCAGTTTACAAGTGTGCATGTGTAAACATACATACACACACACACACGCACACACAAACACACACAACCATGTTTGTGTGTGTGCATATCCCGAGAACCTTTACACTATTTGACATGCGCGCATGTGTAAACGTACACCCACACACACACCCACACACACACCCACACATTCACACATACACAGATAGATTTCACTAACATATAGCACGCCGAGGCATACACCCTCGGCTAGGGCTAACAGGACCACGACAACGTCTCTAATCTCTAATGCTGCGTGGGGTGCTGTGGTCCCTGGTGGGCGGGGCCAGGTCCCACCTGGGGATGATCATCTTCTCCTGGATGTAGGACAGGAAGTGCGGGTGGTCCTTGCGGGCCAGGTACAGACACTCCCCGTGCAGACACAGGATCCGCAGGCAGTTGAGCATGTTGAACAAGATGTCGGGCTCCTCGAACTTGGACATCTCCTGACCAGAGGAGAGGAGGACGCAGGACACGCCGCGGTCACATGACACACACGTGGTCACGTGACACACCGCGGTCACATGACATGTTGTAGTGCCTCACCGTATGGAACAGTAATAATAATATAAGCGTGTATAAGCAAATACATATATATAATATTTATATATTAAAAAATTATATAAAAATATAAAATCGGATCAAATAGAATAGGTAGCTAAAAAACTCAAATAGGTAGTTAAAATTAGTAATAGTTAAAAGGAGGAAGGGGAGAGAAAGGTACTTTAGTTTTTGTAATATTTATGAGCAGTCAAGTCAACGTTGTTCAGGCCTCGTGTTAATCAGTTACAGTACACATTACACAACATCACAGGTGACCTTATGGTGAGCATCACCAGTGATACTGAGTGGAGGGGGACCAAGTACCTGCAGAATGGTGTAAATGAGCTTCAAAGACACTGGAAGCTGCTGGTAGGAGAACTTCTTCTCAGAGTTACTCTTCGTGGCTGGGGAAAGAAATGGGTTTTTAATGTGAGAAAGATGCTGCTCCAGAGACTAATCTTCTTTTAATGGTCTTTGAACTTTGTTTGTTAGCGTTGTATAACCTCAAGGATCAAGTTTGTTTAGAGTGCTGGAGGAAACATGCAGAAGACTACACACTGTTTCCTTTGACCGTGTTACACGCTAAAAACATTGCTAGAACACATGTGCTTAGCAATAATTAGGCAAGTAGCAAAGTAGCATGTTATACACCAATTAATTTTAATTGGGAAGAATGTTATACCTTAACATGTTATTTAGCTAGGCATGGTTTATATCTTACATTAAGAGATATGGTGTATATCTTTACATGGTAGTTGTTGATTCGGCATTGGTTTATATTATAATAACATGTTAATTGGGAATCCTGATTTACCTTAACATGTTAATTAAGAGCCATGGTGTATAAGTCATCATGTTAATTAAGAGCAATGGTGAATATGTTAACATGTTAATTAAGATTAATGGTGAATATGTTAACATGTTAATTAAGATTAATGGTGAATATGTTAACATGTTAATTGAGATTAATGGTGAATATGTTAACATGTTAATTAAGATTAATGGTGAATATGTTAACATGTTAATTAACATGTTAACTGAATATGTTAATATGTTATGTTGTTGTTAATATGAATGGTGAATATGTTAGCATGGTGTTTCAGGGTCATGGTGAATGTTAGCATACTCACGGGGGTTCTCTGGAGAGTGGTTGCTGGCGTTGTCGGTGCTCGTTCCGTTCGGGTTGTCTCCTTCCTCTGTCCCGGTGTCCGTCCCCAGGGAGAAGTCTGTCTGGGGCAGCAGCAGAGTCTCCTCCAAGCTGTCCGTTGGCTCCTGGAAAAGACATCCGTTCGCATTAATCAAAGACACGCACTTACTCTAAAAGTCACGCTGTTCACGGTCAGGCGTCTTTTGGAGAATGAGGAGCGTTGACTAGCTATACATCACCCAGCCAGGGGACTCACTGCCTCAACAGAATGAAATACGCTAGTTCCTTTTTTTCTTCTTCTTTTTTTTTTAAATAATAATTTCACAGAAATAAGGGTTATGGTGTAGAAAAGGGTAAAAGGGTGTTTGACTGACACATAAATGACCCGTACTTACGTACTGCTGACGTTAATTAAGAGGCAGCGTGAATATGGTAACATCGTTAATCGTACTTAGATATTTTCAATTTCATGCATAGAAGCTGAACGCATGGTAGTCCTAAATCACGTCCTGCGGAACCGTATGACGAGATGACTGCGCCGCTAGTCAGGAGTCAACCGCTGAACGGCGATCATTGTGGCGGGCTGGTGCCGTCTCCGTGCCCGCGGTCTATTAATACACGCCGGAGCGCTCGCTCTCGTCTCACCACCAGGCGGATCTCCTCCCGGGGGGTCAGCCTCTCCAGCAGCTCGCAGCCCAGCTGGTAGCACAGGATGCTGGAGTGACACAGGCTGCACTCCAGGGCCTTCTCGTCCTTGTGGCAGGTGTGCGAGCCGCCCCAAGGCGCCTGGAACACGTTGTTGATGATGCCCACGATGTCCTTCCCCAGGCTGCTGTCCAGGCCTAGCATCACGCCATCATCCTGGAGCTCCATCTAGGGGTGGGAGGGGGGGGGGGGGGGGAATCAGGGAGGGACGCTGGATCAAACCCCGCTGTGTGCCACCCGCTGTCTGAGCCGCGAGCAACAGTGGGACCATGATGCTAAACGCTGCACCTGTGTGTGTGTGTGGGCCTGGGATTTGAGTTTTTTTCAAACTTCATCCAGAAGGCGGTTGTATTCCTGTGATGAGCAGGTGGGGGTTCGGCTACTTGGTAAATAACACAGACAGATAGACTGCAGGTATTGAGGCTCACACCCAGTACCTTCCACAGTTGGGGCTTAAACCCCCTGACCACTAGTCTATCCTACTGCCCAGGTTCAGCTCTTGCCGTTTGCTGGAGCGGCCCCACAGTGCACTGGCTTAGCCTCTACATGTTGTTGTTGTTGTTGGTGTTGTTGTTGTTGTTGCGGGGGCGGGTCACCTGCTTGAGGATGAGGTCGAACATGAGGATGAAGCAGCCCAGGTTCATGTCGTCGTCGTCACAGTCCAGGTCCAGGGCGCAGTGCCCCGCGGCGTGGCCCAGGTTCTTAAAGGGGCTGCAGTGCAGGGGCGAGTGGAAGGGGCTCCGGAACGGACTGGGGAACGGGCTCAGCGCGTTGTGTTGCCCCCGGCGACCCGGGTCCGAGACCACGCTCACCTGGATCACAAGGTCGTTACGCGGTGAGACGCGCCGTGTGCAGAACACGGCGGCGCTGGAGCCGCGGTGGCTCAGCTCAAAGTTTTCTGCGATCCATCTCTAGCGATAGTCGGGTTCAATTAAGCTTCTTAACAGAACTATATTTAGACTTTGGCAGTTGCTATGGCAACTGACATCCCTGTGAATAGCAGACAATAGAGCACTGTCCATGGTTTATCTCTTTTTCTAAACGAGCACTATGTTTTCTTAACTTATCATTTTCTATTTTTCGATGATTTATTTGGAGTTGGGGTCAGGGGTCAGGGGTCAGACAGAAGTGGCTGTGGCAGGCCTGTCGTGGCACTCACCCTGCGAGCCCCAGTGGTGCCTGTCAGATCTGAGACCCTTGCTTTCCTCTGATTGGCCAGTTCTTTCACAGAGTTGACCCCATCGGAAAACATGCCAATCAACAGCTGAAGAGGGACCACGATATCCAGCTGGGACAGCACCTACACACCCAGACCAGAGACACCATGAGAAAGACTGCAAACAGCATGCGCATATTAAAACTCTATAGACCATTCGCCAAAAATACACGGCTAAAGACGCCACTATTAGGTAACCAGTCTCATAATATGTTCCTACTTCCTGCTTCCTGCGACTGATCTACGGCCATCCCTTGATCACAGTTGTGTCTGAAAACTTGAAAGCCGTCCATGTATGTAGGGCAGCATGCTGTGTGAGCGTATGGAATAAAAAAACTGAGAAATCCCTCCTGCCTCTCACTCCGCCTCACTCTGTGACCCAGATCCATATTCAGCAGGGCCCCCTGCCCAGACTCTCACACACGATGACAACCTGTTCACTTCACACGTACTGTGGCAGATCCACAGGGCACAAAACGGCCACCAGTCTGGAGGACCGCACCCGTGTGTGTGTGTTTGTGTGTGTGTGTGCGTGTGTGTGTGTGTTTGTATGTGTGTGTGTGTGTGTGTGTGTGTTTGTGTGTGTGTGTGTGTGTGTGTGTGTGTGTGTTTGTATGTGTGTGTGTGTGTGTGTGTGTGTGTGTGTGTGTGTGTGTTTATGTGTATTTGTGTGTATGTGTGTGCATGTGTGTGTGTATGTTTGTGTTTGCATGTGTGAGTGCGCGTGTGTGTGTGTACATTCCGAAGTGTACATATGCATATGCACGTGGATGCGCATGTGCGTGTGGTGTGTGTGTGTGTGTGTGTGTCTGTGTGTGTGTGTGTGTGCGTGCGTGTGTGCGTGAGTGTGCGTGCGTGCGTGTGTGTGCGTGTGTTTCCTCACATGCAGCCACAGCAGAGCCTGCTCTTGGACAGACGCTGGGTAGCCAGAGAATCTGCAGCTAATGAAGCCAAACATCTCCTCCATGGAGAAGGGCAGTGGGCAGAGCTCGATATCAAACATCTTACTGCAGGGAGAAGAAGACAAAAGACTACAGTTCCTATCATCATTTTCAACTAACATCCTTGACATCCTTTTCAACAACCTAAACTGACATGTTTTATCTACAGTCCAATTAACACCTTGTTGAATACTCAATTCTGATTGGTCAATCATGGCATTCAGTGGTAATAACATACAGCTTCTATGAATAACTGTTAAAATAATCAAATAGTCATTTCATTAATGTTATATTTTGTGTAGAATGATTGATTTATAGGTAGCAGTGTAATGAGAAGGATAATGTCCAGCGAACTGGTCATTATCGTAAAATATCCCCACATGGTGATCATCCGGCAGGGGTTCACAGAAGACATTATCCCTGCCACTATATAAACGCAGTATTAATGCATTAAAATAACAAAGCACAAGCCATCTGAAACACACACCAAATAACATTGACTCGTGCATTGCCTTCCCATTTGCCCAGCCCTCCGGTACTACTTCAAAACGAACCCCCGCTCCTGTGGGCCGAGACGGGGAGGAGGGAGAGGGGGGCGCTCGTACCTCAGCACCTCCCGGAACTCCTTGAGCTGGTGGTCCGGGACCTCGGTGCGGATGGCCTCCAGCCACTCGGGCATGAAGCACTCCCACAGCGGCTGGCTGATGACGTTGTAGGGGATCAGGCACAGGATGCGGTTCAGGCCCTCCTTCAGCTGGGTCACCGTGCTGCACGACTTGTCCCAGTAGCCGCCCACCTGTGGAGGTTAGCTTAGGTTAGCTTAGCTTAGCCTCCTGTTTGTGGCTCACACTCTGAATCTGAATTGTGCAGTTTCATCTTGCTGCAGGTGTCAGTGGTCCTTCAGGGTGAAAATACAAATCTAGAATGAAAAGTCTTCAAGGATAAATTTAGACATATAAATATGAATAAGGTTTGTGCAGTATTCGCAATGCAATATGCATTATATGTATAATTAAAGTGGGCGACATGGGAGAGATATGAAAAGTGCTGGTCTGCTCTGTTCAGTTATTTTCTTTATTGTAGAATTAAACAGCTTAAAGAATAGTTTTTTTAACGTTGAGCATATGAGTATTTACAGCAGTTCCTTTGTTTCTTAATTGTTTCTGCAAAAACAATTTTTGAATTTTATTACACAAATGACCAACCATAAAACAAATTGCGATTACTGTTCAAAAAAAAAAAAATGATACACACCGTAAATTAATAAGTAGCCTTTAAACCTTTAAACTGCTCCCGCACCAAAACTACTGTAAATCTCTTACAAATGGCCAATTGCTGCACGACGCACATAGACTGTCAAAATAACTGCAAGTGTAAACATGGTGCGCATGGGGCTAAGCCTTGTGTACACAAAGCGGAGGACTCATGGCTCATGGGGATGGGCTGCTTTTGCATTGTAATCAGTAATGACTCAAGGTTTGGGGCAGAAGAGATACGATTTTAATGGTGAGCCATCGGTCAGTGGCTGTAAAAACGAAGCAGCTTCAAAGACTAGTTCGGCCCTGTCGCAAATCGATGGCATTCGTTAGCTGGGGATGTGAGACATCTTTGCTCGCACTCTTCTTCAAAGCGAGCAGATGCTATCATTTTACACAATGTTTAACGAGTGACATGGAATGACACGGACTGTACGAAAACAGCAGCGGTTGATAAAATTAGACTGAGCATGAAAACATTCATGTACCCAGAATTGGATTAAATGATGAGAGGCCTCTGGGGGATACTGGTCTTAATAACCACCCACTACCCCCCCCCCAGTGCCGAGACAAAATCCATTTTCCCGGTCTATCTCCTCCCTCGCTATCCTCAGGGTCAAATCTCCATCTCACTAAACAGCTCTCCTCTCCACCATCACTGCCTCTCCTAGAACTGAACCCTGCTGTTCAGCATGCCGCCTGACACCTGTTTGGCCCCTGCAGGTGGGCTGGTGCTAGGTGGGGGGTAATCCAGCAGTCCTTCTATCTTACAGCAGAACCTCTGGGGGGAGACGGCACAGAACCTGGACGGGAAAAACGACAACCACCAGTGGCGGAGTTCCTTCTTCGTGTTTAATTTCTACCGAAGACAATGGTAAATGGACTGCATTTATACAGCGCTTTTCTAACCAGTGGCCACTCAAAGCGCTTTACAATATTGCCTAACATTCACCCATTCATACAAACATTCGCACACCGACGGTGGTAAAACCCATGCAAGGCGACATCCAGCTCGTCGGGAGCAGTTAGGGTGAGGCATCTCGCTCAGGGACACCTCGTGGAGCCGGGAATCGAACTAGCAACCTTGCGGTTACCAGGCAACCCACTCTACCTCCTGAGCCACATGCCACCCCCCATTAGCGACATGTGGCTCAACCCATCAGGGGCGAGTCGATGGAGCCTTCAGAAGGGGATTCTCAGAAGTGTATTCCTATATATATAGTGGGCACAGGGTTGGTTTGAAACCTATACAGGGGGGGGGGTTGTATAGGTAATCTCTCCATGAATACATTATGAACAACATGAATACAGACCAAGGCTCCAGGCAGGCTATTGATTCAATGATTCTTTGGTTCATTCTTCATTCGTTCATTACAGTAAGTCATTGTTTCTTTCTTTCATTCCTTCTTTGGTTATTCCTCATTCATCCTCCCATTCACCCATTAATGAAATAATCCCTTATACAGTCATTCTATCATTCAGGTATTTGTTTGCCTTTTAATTCATTCATTCATTCATTCATTCATTCAATCACTGGTCGTGTGGTGTGAGAGAAATGCATGGTTACCCCACTACTACACTGGCTGATGTGGTTCAGCAACCGCTGATGCAGGCGTTTTCCTCCCTCGTGATTAATATGTTAATAGACTTTATGACTCTCCTGACTGCTGCTTCCGAACAATGAAAACACACATCATGTCCACAACGCAAGCGTGTGTGTTACATTATTCATGAGATCCATAGCAGCCTGTCTCCACGTCTAAATAACCTTCCTTCTCACCGGAACCCTTCAGGCTTAGCTAACAATATATTTTACAAACATGAGGGTGGGGGGAAATATCCTCCATAGATGTGTGTGTATGTAGAGTCTATTGCTACCAATATTGCAAACACATATATTTCTATGCGTAAATACATAGCCACTGGCTATGAAGACCCTATACATAACATAAACAGTATGATATTGATGCTACGTTAATAAAAGGTCCTGTTATTATGCAGCGCTGTCTTCAGTTGTTTTAGCGTTTCCAGTGGTCGTCATGGGAACGAACAGAGAGGTTCCGCACTGCTCGTGAGCCTCCGTGCTCCGCCTTCTCGACCACTCCAACACGGGCCGGCGCACCCCCTCCACCTCTGTCACCACACACACCCCCTCCACCACCACACACACACACCCCCTCCATCACCACACACCCCCTCCACCTCCATCACCACACACCCCCTCCACCTCCATCACCACACACACCCCCTCCATCACCACACACACCCCCTCCACCTCCATCACCACACACCCCCTCCACCTCCATCACCACACACCCCCTCCACCTCCATCACCACACACCCCCTCCATCACCACACACACCCCCTCCACCTCCACCACCACACACCCCCTCCACCTCCATCACCACCCCCACCCCCCCCCCCCCACCTCAGTCACCATCCATCAGGCGTCTTACCCGGGCAAACTCCACGGGCTTGGGCAGCAGGCACATGACCATGACGTCGAAGCGCACGTCGCACACGCCCTTCAGCCACTTGGTGACGAACTGGGGCTTGAGCTTCTCCACCAGGCTGCCCACCTCGTCGTCCATCATGTAGGCGGTGGAGTGGAACCACTGGAACACCATGCTGACCAGCCGCGCCAGGCTCTCCGTGGGCGTGTTCTCGTTGGGCGTGCACAGGCTCACCTGGAGGGTGGGAGAGGAACAGGGGAGGGGGAGGAACATGGGGAGCATGATGTTTAGTTCTACAGCCCTATGGGGGGGGGGGGGGGGGGGATAGTCTGTTGGGGTTGGGTGGTTTACTCCCTGGGGGGGGATAGTCTGTTGGGGTTGGGTGGTTTACTCCCTGGGGGGGGATAGTCTGTTGGGGTTGGGGGGGTTTACTCCCGGCCCAAAAAAGGGTTCTGATTTTGATGTTCCGATACCATTTTTTCCTTCTCGATACCGATTCCGATTCCTGGACTTGAGTATCGGCCGATACTGAGTATATACTGATAAAGCATCTAGCATTGTAACTATTAATAGCATTTGTTCTGATTGAAGGGTTAATTTACGATGATAGCAATGTAAAGTCGGTTCACTTACTGTTTTTCAGAACTACATAATTTATGATCTAGAGCATACATTGATAATCTATAATTATAACAATACATTTGTATTCTTGATGTTAAGCGTCCATGCATCCATGTTTTTCCGATTTGGTAGCTTGAACATACGTAGCTCAGAGATGATGCGTTTTCTATTCCGACTTTCCACCTCCGACCATTAACAAACTGGTATCGGTATCGGAACAACTCTAGGTTTGTTGTCCCATGGTACTCTGCCGTCCATTGGAAGTTACCCCCAGAGGAAGATGCTTCTACATCTACCTGCTCATTAGTGGCATCATCTAAACAAACTCAAATCCCAGCAAAACACTATTTAGCAGACATTTGGTAGATGTTGAATGACTAACTCTAAATATCCCTCATGTAACAATCCAGACTGAGAGAGCTTCAAAGGCATGTGATCAAATGAGCCATCAATATTAATACAAAATAAGTGTTGGAACAACTTGAGACCCCAGGGGGGGGTGGGGCTCAATGGGAGGGGGGGCACAGCAGGGAACACATAAATAATGTGATTCTGAGCATGAGATGATGGGGCGAAAAACAAGATCTGCTACAAGATGCGTTCCAAGAACCAGGATGAGCTCCGCAGGCCTGTCTGATCCCAGGGCGTCCTGGTTCTCCCCCTACTGGGTAGCACTGGACACGCAGGGCATCAGCAGGAAGTGGGCCACACCCACCAGAAACCAGATGCCGAACTGGCTGAGCAGCCGCTGGTCGTGCTGGTCGTCCTCCTTGTTGTCAAAGTCGATGTTGTCCAGGGAGTGGTCGGAGGCGGACAGCCCCATCTGACGACGCCGGTTCATCTCAAACTCGCGCTGCTCAGCGTGGATCTCAGCCTCCTTCAGAAGGCTGGGAGAGAGAGGGGGAGAGAGGGAGTGAGAGGGAAAGGGGGAAATAGAGGGAGAAGAGGGAGAGAGGGGAGAGAGAGGGGCGGGAGAGAGGGAGGGAGGGAGTGAGGGAGGGGAGAGGGAGGGAGGGAGGGAGTGTGAGAGAAGGGGAAATAGAGGGAGAAGAGGGAGAGAGGGAGAAAGAGAGAGGAAGAGAGAGCAGGCGGGGAGGAGAGAAAGAGAAAGAGAGAGAGAGGAAGAGAAAGCGGGAGAGAGAGGGCGAGAGAGAAGACAGGCAAGGTTAAAAAAGAAAGAAAGAAAGAGGCAGAAGTAATCACTGGAGTCTGACATTGTGTGCATGAAGACCTTCTCATGGGCCTGTCCCACTCCCCCCTGTGTGATGCGCCCAGCTGCGTGTCGGGCGGCTACAGCAGAACGTGTCAGCGTTCGACGAGACGATCACAGCCCTGGGCGGGAGCATACCTGATGACAGCCTCCACGGTGCACACCAGCTCCTCTGCCCCGCACTCCCGGGTGTTGATGGGGGGCGGCGAGGTCTGGTAGAGATGGGTCTCTGCCGCAGCCCCCACCTCGCTGCTGTGGTGGTTGACATGGCAACGCTTGCAGTAGCGGACAGGCCGGTTGCCATGGCGCCCGCAGCAGCCAGCTGAGAAGCAGGTGACAACCGCCCTTCTGACGTGGGAGCTACAGTTCTAGGGAGGCCGGAGGGGAGGGGGCGGGGAGAGTGGGGGAGACGGGGAAGGGGGGGGGGGGGGGAGAGAGGAGAGGAGGGTGGGACAGAGAGGGGAGAAGGACGGGAGAGAGAGGGGAGGATTGGAGAAAGAGGGGAGGAGGGAGGAGGGTGGGAGAGAGAGAGGAGTACGACGGGAGAGAGAGGAGAGGCGGACGAGAGAGAGAGGGGAGGAGGGTAAGAGAGAGAGGAGATGTGGAAGGGAGAGGGAAAGAGGGTTGGAGAGAGAGGGGAGAGGACGGGAGAGAGAGGGGAGAGGACATGAGAGAGAGGGGAGGAGGACGGGAGAGAGAAGGGGGTAGTGTGGGAGAGAGAGGGGAGGAGGGTAAGAGAGAGGGGAGGAGGTTGTGAGAGAGAGGGGAGGATTAGAGAGAGGGAGGAGGGTGGGAGAGAGAGGGGAGGAGGGTGGGAGAGAGAGGGAAGGAGGGTGGGAGAGAGAGGGGAGGAGGACGGGAGAGAGAAGGGTATAGTGTGGGAGAGAAAGCGAAGGATTGGAGAGAGAGGGGAGGGTAGAGGAGGCTGTGAGAGAGGGGTTGTTTGCGTGGGTCCTTGTAAATGGGTGCTAACAGTGTCATGATCTAAAGGTGTGGGGGGTCACAGAAACTGCAGGCTGCCCCCAATTTCTTTCATTATTTTTTGCAGAATAGAAAGTTGCAACCGCAGCATAAACAAGTCAGACAATTTTCCCAGTGCCCTATCCCACCTCAAAGTCAAGTAATCCTGACTCCACCCGAAAGTAAGTGTTGGTTTAACTAAACGTTAATTAGTCTGCGTCCGCACAGAGAACATGTTTCTTGTTTTGAGTCCCAATGGCGTCTCAGGTTTCTAAAAATAAAAAGGGTGGCGACAGGGGACTGACCTAATCTGATTTGCCTGTAATCTTTGTCCATTAGGGAGATGGATTTCTGACAATCAAATTAACATCTACTTCCCCTGACAGAGTCCTTTCCTGCACTGGCTCTCTCCTGTTAAACAACACTAAATACAACCAATGGGTGTTGACAAAGTCCTCATTTACACATGCACTGTGATGAGCACGGGCAATGCAATGTTTGTGGTAGACTATCAGGTATCAATATTTAATATTTCTTGCACAACTCAGATATATTTAGAGTGATAACGCTCTCAAAGTTTCCGGGGCTTGTTTATATTTCATAGAGAGAGAAAGCGGTGCACAGCCTGCTGCAAAAGGCAGAGGATCGTCCACGACGGACCGACTAGCAGAGAGAGGGTAGCTGTTTCCCATGACAACAGACCGGGCAGCTGCTCAGCTTGACGGGGGCACCTGAGATCACTACCCCCCCGCTTCTCCCTGTGTCTCCGTGGAAACCGCACCGGGGGGCCTGTGGTCGCAGCGTTCCGGAACAAACAGCTCGCCCCGCCGGCTCATTAGAAAGGATTCTGGCCTCTCAGAGGCACTTCAGTCAATAGACTTTCCAATT
>NC_140287.1:10297766-10412766 GCF_964030765.1 Micromesistius poutassou
GGCCTGTATCTGATAGATCCGATCAGCAGTGATTAGGAATTTGTTTGAGTTTGACCGGATCCACCAGCGTGCTCCCGTTCAACCCCCATGCATCCCGCGCCATCGGAGCCCAGGGAGCCCTTTACGTTCTCCGCTCTCGCCGGAAACCAAAAATGCAGCCTTGGCTTCATGCAGGCAGGGCGGGCGGGCATCGGGACAATGATGATGACAAGAACAACAGTGGTGCAACTGGGGGGGGGTGGGGGTGGGGTGGGGGGGGGGGGCCTTGACTCACCATGCTGACCGTGCTGCAGCAGGGGCACCAGGTCAAGCAGGGTCACGAGGGTCACATAGAGGCCCTGATAGTCCAGAGAGGGGTACTCTGAGAGCTGAGCGTCCCGACTCTGCTGCCCCTGCCCCCCGCGGTCTGACGGGGCATCGCGCAGAACGCTGTAAAGGAGGGAGCGAGTAACTGTAGGGTTGATGGAACTGACTTGTGGTCTTAGAGATGGGGTGAGTGGGAATGGCACAGGAAAAAGACACATGGTCATGGGCACGGCCAAATTGGAAGCTTCCTGGGTCTCCTTCCTGCCTGTGCGGGACAGAATGCTGCTCCGAGGTGGGAGGGGTGGGGGAGGAGGAGGTGGGGTGGGTGGGGGGGGGGTTGGGGTGGGGGGAAGGAGGGGAGGGAGGGGGGGACAAGGGAAAAAAAGAGACAACAGAGACACAAAGAAACAGCACATTACATTGAAATGGCGCTACAGAGACAGTGTAAATAGAAAAAAACAAATCCAGATAGACCCCACATAGGATGCAGTGGCTCACTCTAGTCCTTTAGGCCACTTGAGGCTTGGGTACATTGTTCCCTGCTCAGTGTGTCTCGCATTCAAAGCTCAACACACCTTTATTTGCTCTTTTAACAACAGAAAAAAACCATGAGCACAAACTGCAATGATCACTGCATCTCATGCGTATCTGGTGACAAGGAGCAAAAATATAAAAAATGGCATGTTTTCAGTGGCACCCCCATACTCCTCTTGGACTGTGACAGTGAAGGGGACTGTCCATCATCGATCGTTGCCATCATCCAATCAAAAATCAGGTGGCTACCATGAAAATAGGCCAATGGGAGGTGATTTGGTGCATTCAATTGATTGGCTTGTGCTTGTTGGGGGGTGTAAAAGATGGGCGTGACACCAAATCGGTTAGGGATAGTACAGAGGTGACACTTTTGAAACATGCTTCAGCCAGTAATAAACATGTGTGTGAGGTCAGATCAATTGCTCATAGGTCACAGCACATGTTTATTGCACCAGAGAAAAAATGTCCGTATGCATACTTATGATACTGCATCAGTATCATTAGGAGAAATAATGAGATCCAACAGGCATATGGATTAGAGTCTCTTAAATAAATGTAATCACTAATCTACGGTACGGGGAGGAAAACTATAATGACAAAGGGGTAGGGTTGTATTGGGGGGGGGGATGACTTGGTTGTGGAGCCAATGGGGGGGATGGACGTTTGTGTTTGCTGTCCCCTTGGGAAGGTGGTGGATATATTTGTGGGGGGTAGAAAAAAAACAAGAAAGGGCTTGTTGGGCGAGAGGCGTCTAGGGGGACGGGGGCGGGGTGTGGGAAGGGGTGGGCAGAGAGAATGTGGCTCTGTTATGACACATTGATAAGCTGCTCTATCAGCCAAATGACTGGGATACAGCGCTAGGCCACGTTTTATAGTGGTGCCCGTCTATTGTTTGGTCAGAGATCGCTCACACAGGTTAAAGGTAGAGCAAGTGAGGTCCAAGCCAGTAAATAAGGGGATTTCTATTAAGATGCACTATGAATCCAAGGTTTTACAGTCATCAATAGAATTAAGGTCATACGACTTTTGACTGATCCCCTCAAAGTGAAAGTCTGCAGGATTTTAGTCTTGTGGAATAAAGATACAACTGCATTTTAGGCAGTGACTCAATGAAGAGAATTAAAACTACGCCTGAATATGACTTTTTTTCACTGGCTATATTTCATTTAGAAAACAGTATTAATTTGAACAATGAACATTTAAATCAACATAGACACACCCATTCACACACAGGCATTCATACGCATTGAATATACAGTGCATGTATTAACATATACAAGCATACCGACATACATACATACATACATACATACATACATACATACATACATACACACATACAAACAAACGACACAAAACACACACGCAACACGTAAAACACATGTAGAAATGCACTGACACAGACATATGACATCATTAGCTAGCAAAACCTTCACATACATATACCTATCTAGATAAAAACCTATTCACAGCCCAACAATCTCAACCTTACTAGTACAACAACAACTATAGCTACCGAAATCTCTTAAATAATTAGGGGAATCTGAAGGAATAGTGACAAACGCTTGCTCCTTTCTAGAGATCTATACTTTTCTATCCTTTTTTAATGCCCTTTTTTCATATTTTTCACCCAAAACATTGGAAAATTCCTGCATCAGGTGAAACTATCCTGAATCTACCCATCTCTACGGAGGGAGCTAACACAAGTATTATCTTACTTAGTATCGTATTATTGGAGATCACAATAGCCCCATGAATTGGCATCTTACAGAGTGGTTCCGTTCCTTTCTGGTTCCTCCCTGTCCTTCTCTCATGACAAATCAAAGACACTATCACACTTTGGGCCCTCTCTGGGCCAGTCTACTCCATGGATATACGTACTCCTGATGCCCACCCGTCCTCAGGCCATCCCACAGCAAGGCCAGAAGATGTAAGGAGTTCTATAAATATATAATCCATGTGGGCTCAGGAAAACACTATGGCATTAAAACCAGCAGCCCAAAATAGACTGCAACTTAAGCCATTAATATCAGTAATAGTGGGGCACAGAGACTTTGACTTTCTAAATCCAAATGGACAATGTCTCCTGCTGTATGAGACCATACTGTGTGTTAACAGTACGCTTTCAGAAGCTATTTTGGATACTAGCAAGTTTAACATGTCACTACACTAGAATCTACGTGTAGATAAAAGGAAATCCATATATGGGAAAAATAAATAAATAAATAACAATAAATAAAATAAAATAAAGCTATACGGAAAGGAGGAGACTATGAATTCATAACTTCTAAATAGGTTCAACGGGCCGTCCAAAATGGCTGCTGATTTGACACTTGGTGTGGAGAACATAACATGTTTCCTCCTCAGGCTGAACACAGCCCCCCAGGGGGCCTGGCTAACCCTGCAGCCAGGGGGCCAGAGGGGCCTGGCCTCCACGTCCCACTGGGGAAGGACGCAAGGAGCCACCCCCCCTCCAGGGACGTGTTCATCCAGCAGCCGGCCAGTGAATCAATAAACATCCCTGGCTCCTCTTACTCTACCGCTCCAGAACCCCCCCCTACCACGCTCAGTCCCAAAGCTCAGTCCCTATAAGGATACCAGCTTCAACCTCCAGCATATGTTCAGACATACGTCTCCTGAATGTTTGCATTCCCCCTTCAGGGCTGAGCGGAGAGACGGGTTATGAGAGTGTCATCTCAAGGCCAAAGATCTAGTCGAGGGCTTTGTTAAAAATGTGTCCTAGAGAGGTTTTGATTTATGCTAACTTCAGTTTCAGATGCATCCCTTTCTGACATGCTTATCTGGTCCTAGTATTTACTAGCTAGTCTGTGTATTAATAAACCCTGTTTCAACACATAGGAAGCTAAATATCCAGTACTTCACCTGTTGGCTCCAGCCCATTGTACTTACCTGAGTAGGGTTTGGGAAAAGTATTTCAGTGTGTTTGCAATGTCTGTTCCAGAAGGCACAGGGTAAATATTGTGTTGCACACGGTTGTGATACTCTTGCAAGTACCGTATCTTAGAAGCAACTAGACAAAACACAAAGCAATACGCAGATCAACATCGGAGAGGGCAACAAGAGCATACTTTACACTGTAAACCCAGGACATAGGGGCGGCGATTCTAACATGGAACTAATGGTTTTTATGTTCCCATGGCACCCTGGCTCTCTGGTTAAGACCGGGCGACCTTTCAGACAAGCTGGGTCACAGTGAGCCCAACAGGCACTCATAACCTCGTGGCTAGCGAACCCAGTGACTTAAGGGGGGTTGGCTGAAATCCTGAGAGAAACTCAGATGTTGCACAAAACAAGTATTTTATTTTTGCCTAGTGACGGCCTAGGTGTGTGTGTGTGTGTGTGTGTGTGTGTGTGTGTGTGTGTGTGTGTGTGTGTGTGTGTGTGTGTGTGTTGAGTGTCTACCTCCCTTACAACCTATCCCTTAAGCCACAAAATATGTTGTTTGTAGTTTGTTATTTTAATTTATTTTTTACCTTAGACGATGGCAAGGTTAGAGAACGAGAGGGTTATGGCTCTGCTGTCTGTATGAGTTGAGGTTTGAAGTTTTTTTCATTTCATGGCCTGTGATAGCAGCTACAGGCTGTGTTTATGCTCACATTATGTTAAAAGCTGGAGTTATATAAAAATAACTGTGAATTAAACATTGATGTTGAATGACAAAAAATGACCATATGAAACGACATTGAGTTAAGTCCAAAACACAGGTTTTATAGGCTAGTTTCTTCTACGTTTAAATGCTACATTAATATAAATACATTATCGACAATCTAATCCTTTCCTATACATTTCATGGCTACATACATTGATATACACGCAGAAGATGTTCACCTGTCCAGATAAACGAAGAGAATACCCCACTATAGCCCAGGCATCATGTGTGAACCAACCATGTTATTGATCAATTGAATCCCACCATATCTTTAGGTGAATAATGTGTCATGTCGACCTTGAGACTAAAACACATAGCATTTCACACTGCTTCTTTTCGATACGTCCATCAGAGCAAAATATGCTGAATGGTGGCCGTTTACATTTTGTTCCTATTAGGTATTCTCTGCCGGTATAACACCGAGCCTCCCTGCACACTAGCCCTCGAGCAATCCTCTGCAGTGAGACGACGTGTTGCAACCTGCCTTGGCAACCGTGCTTTCATCACCAAGGACAGCTCCCTGGTTCGATTTCTTCATTGATATCAATAAAAAACACGCAGTTTCAGGAAACCATAAGAGAGGTAAAATACACGGGGTCGTACTTACACTGCTCTGCCTTGGTAGACATTTCGGACAGCACTTTTAGAATGGGAAAGAGAAAAGCACACTGTCAATTGTTTCCTCGCCGGCGCTGTGTTTCCTCCAGTCGTGAAAAGTGATCTCCCCTTCCTCGCTCCGAGCTCGGCTTGATTGTACCACTTGTGAAATGAACGTGTTACAGTTCGCAGTGGCTCCTGCACCAATCACCAACACGAAGCGTTCGGCGACATGAGACCGATTTATGAATTGGCGAAAGCGTTAAAGCCCCGATGCCGGTGAGAGAGAAATCTTGATGCAGAACGGAACGTCGTACCTTGCCAAATGGACTGCTCCAGCTTTGATAAATTGTCATTCAAGAAATAGTCAATTTAAGGTGAAGAATGATGGGGGGGAAATATGGTTGACCCATGAGGATGTTTCTTCCCTGGACTGAGCCGTTCTGGCTGGGACAACATATGCAACAGATTGTTGACACACTGCCTTAATCTGCTTTACCTAATGACCATAGTAGGCTACGCATTTCTCTATTTTACAAACGTTGTTTGGGGGATTTTGTGAGTTCATGTGGATGATTCTAGATTAAAATATAGGCCTACATTGAATTACGGAGTCTCCACTGTTATAAGGAAGAACAGATATGTTAAATATTACCTGTATATTTTATGTGATTAAGAACAGCTCTCAGATTCAAGACAGAACATGGTTTCGATCAAAATACTATCCATAACATCCTGGGACTTGAATGTGGAGCTGAACTTCCCTCTGACATACACATAGTCCTCTGCCTGGGTTAAACAAACAAACGGATCTCCCTAAACGCACACAGAATCCATTTCAACATGTTATTTATTTCCTGTGTACTCAATGTTTGTTTTCTTCCTCAGCGTCATTACAGAAAGCAGTGCAGTGTTTTGTGTTATACATTTGTGGTATATACTCAAAAAAAATGCACTATAGGAGAGTTGTGCAACACGTTCTCACTCATTTGCATGCAACAGGAAATATCATGTATGTTCCCATCAGTTACATATCGGCTTCAGTGTGGGACTGGTCCAAGCGTCAGGGGGGAGGTGGTGGCGATCTTTGACGGTAAACCGGAATCTGGTGTAGGATCCATCCTGCAGGAACCAGGAGCGTCACGGCAAACGTGGTCAGCGTGAAAAGGGACTGCTAGGATCGGAGCGAGATGCACAAGCAGGTTAGCGATTTAGCTTGGCTCGAATCCACACACACACACACACACACACACACACACACACACACACACACACACACACACACACACACACACACACACACACACACACACATGACACACACATTCTAGCACACACAAACACGCACACACACACACACACACACACACACACACACACATACAAAGACAAAACACACACACACACACACACACACACACACACACAAGGTGTGTGTGTGTGTGTGACACAAAGGTGTTTGTAATAAAAGTATAAAATAATCGAAAGCATTTTATCTCACTGTCATACATTGGACTTGGTTCTGAGCCAATAATACATTTGTATGCTAATTCTTTGTTGAATTTATCCGTCTAAAGAATAGAGATAGCCAAAATTAGAAATAAATATGTGGGCTGGAGGAAATAATGCAACCCTTTACACATTTAATCCTGTCAATACACCATAGTCTTTTTACATTGTTAGATAATACAGCTAGTTGCTAAGGACAACGCAAACACAGTCTACATGCAGTAGCTCAGACATCATGTACTGAAGCTATTTTAGAAGTTATACTAGTTCTGTTCTCCATGCAACCCCAATGACCCCAAACGCCATCGGTTGTTCCTACCATCGGTCCAATGGAATCCTTGGCTGGTTTGCTGTAGATGTTTGACCTTTGAACCCGCCGAGTGGCATTCCTGTAAACAATGGACCTGGTGGGTATGGATCTCATCAGAAGAGGAAGCATCCTTTTACTTCTTTTCTAAGTGGCTACACTGGAAGGCAAACATAAATTCTCACATCCTGTCAGAGACTCACACATACTTCCCTGCTTCCATCACATTCCCACCACTGTTCCTGGGAGGAGTAATCTCTACAGGCCCAGTGAGTAAATATTGTTGTGACCAGTGTCTTCTGGAGATCAGAGTTCTGCTGTTCTTTGGTTCTTTGCATTGTCACTCCTCTGACTCCACAGAACTCAGGATGTATGCATAAGGATTAAGTTCATATCTTTGTCTCATTAAAAAAAAAAGGAAATTACCATATTGTTTGTCTAATACTCCAAGTAATATGATCTCATAATTATTCAAAGATAAAACCACTAGCCTGGTTATTGTGATTTGTTGTTTTTCTACGGTAAATGCATTAGGTTAATACTACCAGACTGAACAGTTGCAGGGTTACTAATGGGTTGAAATGAGAGCAACCTGACAACTTGACAATATTAACACTAATCAACTTCACAGCTACTATCAATTTGTACTATCAATTTGGAATGATGATGACGATAACAAAAAATAAGTGACACCTTAGTAGGCCTATATGCAGGCTAGTCATTGGATGCATGGTTGAGCCATCTTGTGTATTTTGTCGCCATCATTTGGAGGTAACTGGAACTGAAATATTGTAGCCTGAACCAACAACTGGAAAACCACTATTAGGTTATATATAACTTATCAATTATGAAATACTACATGATTTAAAAAACAATGATATCTAATTAAACGTACGTAAAGTTTATATAAACAACAATTCACACACATTTAGTGTAAACCAAATATTGTTCCAAAGATGATAGTTAACCATAGTATGTAGCAGAACAGAATCTAATAGAATCTGATAAAAATCGGAACAGATCTGAAAACATCTGATTAAATCTAATTTCAAGCGAATTACGCGCCACGCAAAATCTCGCTACCCACTGCCTGTTGATCGCCGGTAGAGGGCGCCGGAGAGCCGGTTACTGAGAGCTCAGCGCCAGGCCTCCGGGCGCGTCACCGTTCAGCTCTGGAACAGGCCATAACATCCAGCCGAGCTGGAGACCACACCAAATCACAATCACACGGCTTATCGGGAATTACTTTGAAAATACGGAAAATCGTCCAAAAAGTAAACGAAACTGGATCTGAAAGCCAAGAAGTAGTCTGCTGTAGCGGTGGACGTCGACCCGTGCGTAATGATCCGAGTTGGAAAAAGAAGGTGTTGAGCTAAGACATTTTTTTTCTTTCTGCCAGGGACAACTTGAGTCGTGTGAACCGGGAGCACTGTCAAAGCTAACGGGATAAGAACTAAAATAATGGATTTAAGACCCTCAAATCTACGGTAAATATGGACGAAAGTCTACTTTCCCACAGTTATGTTATGTACTGGAGAGAATCGCCTGCGTCGCGTTGCTCCGGTGGAGCGACACCACAGATAGCTAGCCTGTTGAGACTATGCTACTAATTACAGAGCTGTGTGTGAATACCTTACGAGCACCAGGGCTCTGCTACATCCCCGGGCGAACCGTGTGTGTTCCACGTCCTTCAAAGCAGGCGTACAACCTGGTGGTTTTCTTTGAACACTTTAATCGAGGTCACCACTGTGGAATAATAGCCGAGCGACGCAAGTAGCCGGAGACAATAGCGCCGCGATCAACTCTTCTCTGCGCGTATCCGTTATGTGGTACGTGTGTGTTGTGTGTATTGTATGTGGCTAGCGAACATACCTATTGCTCATCACGTCTGAGTCTTATTAAAACCACCAGGCAGGGATACATGTATACTGTTTTAACGTGGATGTGTGTGTTGTGGTGAACAGTGCTACAGTCCTAGCAGCTAACCTGGTCGCTGCCACAGAGTAGCGTGTCGTTTTACATTCTAACACCACACCGGGAGAGGTCTTCTGTTCTGCTGTTAACACGACGTCCGGTGGATCTCCCCGTCCAACATCGAGATAACCAGACCATAGGACATAGTCCCCGTTACTTACTAAACGGGTTTAAATAAATCATTGTCTGAACCACATTGTGGTGTGTCTCTGACGCCTGGTACTGAGGATGTTCACTGTAAGCTGAGAGATACGTCTTGAGGTAGGTTCCTTCCAAGGTTTGGGGGTCGTATGGCGAGCCCCTTCAATGTTATGGCACCAGTGATATATAGGGGTTCTGTGTGGGATTAGCATTCTGCTCCAGCGGTCCTCCTCTTGACTCATCTTTCCTCTTACGTGTGGGTTTTATTGACGTCGTTTTAGTTCAAAGCTGGTGGTTGTTTACTACGTTCGCCCCCCCCCCAGCATATGCTTTTTGTCTATGTGCAATACTACGACATAATCATATGTCATTATTGCAACAGCAGCACCATACTCAAGAGTGTGTGATGTGCATGTGCCTTCGTGTTTGTAGGTACTTGCCCTGGAGTACCTGCCTGGCTTGGACTTTGACCAGATCGCTGTGTGTGTACACCGGTCAGCTGGGCGGAGAAGAATTCTGATGGCCCAATAAAACGATTACCATTATTTTCTAAGTAGTGGTGTCATTTAGTTGTCATGCAGATTCTTTTAAATGGGTTTTTCATTGTGGACATTTCCTCTGTACAGGGCTTGTTTGGAAGTTGACCTCCAGCATCTGAATAAGGCATTTAACACATTTGTGTGTATCATCAACAGCTGGTTATGTCCCTTGTTTGTGAGAGACAGAAGTCAAACGCAGCACCATGAGCCCAGCTTGGTTGACACACATCCTTAATCCAGAGGCTCTCTCGCTCTATGAGTCATCATAGTGACATTCACACTTTTGTTGCCGTTGTCGTTTCAGTGTGTTGCTGTGTTTTCTAGCCTATTCTTTCTGATAGTTTCCTGTTAGCTCTCCTCACAAGAGTCCCTAATCAGTTGAAAGGCCGGATGCACTTTTGAACCGATTGGCCTGATTGGCTGTAGCCGAGCAGAGGTAAGCAATCTGTGCGACCAGAGCTTTATCTCCCGTTATCTGCCCGGGCAAATGTTGACATCATTGTTATTTTAGAGGGGATGATTGATCGTGTTTTGGTGGGGACTGGGCTGCTCGTATTCCAGTCGTTATGCCCTCTGTGGTCATGCAGACAAGAGTCAATATTATAGAGGTCACTCTCAGAATGTCCTGCTCTCCAAACCTTCCCGTACTTCTTGTTATCAACATAAAAGGCATTCGGTTGCAGGAAATTGTCATGCAGTCGTAACGGCCGACAATGAATTGTATTCCTGTTTGGCTCACAGTTATTCTTTAAGAGCAGAAACCAGTGGAGAGTTGTTAGCTTTAGCCTGCCACTGTTGTATCGGATGGGAGCAGTCTTTAATAATTGATTAATGCTTGTGGTATTGTTAATGAATGGGTAATGTCGTTAACATGGGCAATTGGCTAATAACTCTCAAATTGTATTAAGGTGGCCAGTAATAATACATTTTAGAAATACAGTACTCTGGTCTTTTGATATTTGTATTAGCTCCAGCAGTTCAGATGCTTTGTTTAGTGTTGCTTAGCTGAAAAGTGTTGATGGTTAATTATTGGTCTTGTATTTATGCTGTGCTGCTTGTTCAGGCTGGCACATATTGGGACACCAGCATGGTGTTTGCTATTCCTGAACAGATAAGGTGCTGTGTCACTGTCCCACACAGGCTGGCTGGCGGAGGAAGGGGGATTTCATCATTTCATTCAGGGCATGTTTAGTAGGCCAGGAGCAATCGGAGCACACAGGGTTTTTTGTGGCCAATGACAATATGTCTTTGTGCAGGAGAGAAGCCATAGTTATGAGGACAGGTTTGGATTGAGTTCTTAATATCGCTTTTTCTTTCTCTTTTCATTTTAATGCATAAGTGATTGATGCGTGTCACCTTGATGATAAGCCTGGTAGTTCAAATGGTGCAGAATCCAAAGGTTTATTTTCTAGGTGCTTGCTTTGAATTCAGATGGTCTCTGCAAGTCCGCCCATATTGATTGCTACCTTCATGATTGTTCTTCTGGGTTCTCTGTGCTTTTTCTCCCCAGTGCTGCCAGGGTACTGGAAGCCATGCTGGTGGGTTATGGGGTTTGGGTAGGGCTCTGGGTTTTTGGACATGGATGTGGAAGGAGACCCAGGTTGCTTGCCTGTTCCCTCCTTGCTGCCGGTGATGAAGAAATCCATATAAATGATTGATAAAGTTACTTGACTGTCATTTGAATAATACATCGGCCCCTGTTCCCGTGCCAAGCGCTTTTGTATGGTAATGTGCTGCACAGACCGGAGCCCTGCCTGTCGAACCTCAGCCAGTGGCTGATTTAAATACAATGATCCGACCCAATGAGGTAAGGCCAGGACTGTGTGTGTGTGTGTGTGTGTGTGTGTGTGTGTGTGTGTGTGTGTGTGTGTGTGTGTGTGTGTGTGTGTGTGTGTGTGTGTGTGTGTGTGTGTGTGTGTGTGTGTGTGTGTGTGTGTGTGTGTGTGTGTGTGCGCGTGCGCGTGCATGTGTACACACAAGGGAGATGGGTGGGGGGCGGGCCGTGTGGAGACATGTAGCCCTTTCTCCTGTCACCCCTCATTAACAGCACATAGTCCAGCCGGCCTGACCTCGCCCTCCCGGTCTGGTAGTCCACTCCTCTGCTCTCACCCCTGAACCCAGCAGGCCGGCACGCTCTCATTTCAGCCCACAGGAAAGGTCTCTCAGAGCTTACTCTGGATGTGTCTTATTGAGCAGCCATTGAGCAGGCTGCTGGCGCTCGGGTCTGAAGGAAATGACTATCCTAAATTAGGCTTTCCGAAATTCTGCACCGCAGCTGAAGATAAACTTGCTTCCCCTCATTTGAATGTGCTTAAGATGTGGTTCTTTGTGCCAGTTCTTTAACTGATGTGACGGTTGTATGGCTTACTCCTATTCTGTGTGGTCCTTTATTGACCCTACCCGCCCCCCCCTTCCCTTCTTCTTAGGATAGAATACTCCACCTCATGGGACGGTGTTTTTACATCCAGTGATATTCAAATCCTGCTCCTTATTTGGTTCAGTCCAATCCCTCTGTTAAGATATCCTCATGTTGGCATCAGTCTAATAAAGTAGAGATTAACTGTGTGTGTGTGTGTCTGGACTAATGATGTGGCTGTAAGACGCTGTGGTTTCCAATGGAACCCTGGGGAGGGTGCTTATAGTGCTGTTGCATGGCGGGTCGACAGACAGATTAATGATGTCGGCGTACAAGAAACACAGGTCTGAGACAGAGCAGATAGGCGATCACAGGAGAGGCCTGCGTCCAGCCTCCCAGGCTGAGCATCACTGCAGGGCCCGGGATCTCGTAACACAGCCTGCATGTAAACATCAGGTTTGGGTTTTTCGGAACACATTAATTTTGATATCTGTTATTCTGTTGAGATTGGTCTTCAAACGTGTCGCCTGGCTTGAGGTTTTTGCGAAAGGAAAGACCTTTTAAATATGAGTTTACTCTGATTGCAGTGCGTAGTCTGCCACTGGATTTAGAACTGTTTTGGTCAATTAAGTTTTATCTGAGCATGTTCCTAGCCAAGCTACCATTAATTTCACACTCATCCTGTGCAGTACAAACGAGTACATAGAGTTTTCCAAATAAGCATCTCATGTTTTTCCCTGATAACAGACATTGGCAATCGCGATATCCAAATATTGCAGTGATTTGTCTTGCAATAAAAAGTACAGGCCTGTACAACATATTGTTTGGCCTTGGACAACAGCTGAGTCTTTCACTGTGTTCCCTTTATTCATGCTCTAGCATGAATAAATATAAGCACAAAACTGCTTATGTTTAGTACTGAAATAAGCAGCACCACACAGTGTCTGAACATAGCAGGTTCAGAGTCGCTGTGCTGAGCTGGCAAGGGCACAGTGGGTGTCAGGGTAAACCGGGAGGTCAGGACGCAGAGGAAAAGAGCTGCGTCGGAGGCTTGGAGGCGGGCCGGAAAACCAGGGAGGCAGAGTGGGTTTTGCTAGGTCGTTCCTTTGCTCTCGCTCTCCCCCTCACTGCTGTCGGCGTACATCTGCATTAGATTTGTTGTTGCCTGCCAGTCGGTGTTTCCTGAGGGCGGGCAGAGGGAGTCTCTGTTAATTGAAGCCACCGTGAACCAGTGTCGGAGGCTAAACACACTTTTCAGAGGACGAGTGCCACACAAAAGGAGCTCTGTTGACTGCGTTTCTCGGCTTTTTAAGGCCTGTTAATGTGTCACAGTGGGCTATGATTAATGCCTCGTGCGCAAAATCAATGCGAGTGAAATGGTAGTGGTGGTGACGACGGATCCCCTCATGTTTGGTTTCTAACCCGAAGACCACTGCTCATTCATTTTAACTCAATGTTCTATTGTCACGCCCGTACTGCTGGGAGAGTACAGGGCAACGTAAAACAGAGATGTTTTTTTTTTTCCTTTCTGATTCCTGAACTTAAGTATCGGCCGATACCGAGTATATGCTGATACAGCATCTAGCATTGCGACTTCTAATAGCACTTGCTTCTTTTGAAGGGTTCTCTTACGATGATGGCAATGTATAGTCTGTTTACGATCTATAATTATAATAATACATTTGTTTTCTTGTCTCGTGTCTCATTCTGACTTTCCACCTCCGACCGTTAACGAATGCAGCATAACACTGCACGTATTTGTGATCTTCTTTGCCTGTGTAGTAAAAGTAACGTGACGGTGTCGGATAGCCGATACTTGGTACTGCCTAAAACGCAGTATCGGAGGAATTTTCCATACTGGTATCGGAACAACTCAACGAAAAAACACCCATACACTTAGCGACTTAAACATCTCACTCTCGCTCTCTTCCCGTTCCTTGCCATCAGGGATGGCCAGCTGGGCGCTGAGTGGTGAGGTCTTGTCGGAGGACCAGGGGCGGAGCTTGTCCGCTGACAGCTGAGGACCGAGGAGCAAGCAGCCCGGGCAGAATGACGCAGCAGGAGGGGCGACCCCCGCACCGCAAGTGAAGAGAACGTGAGGATGGGGGCCAATGGATCCAGCTATCCACACTCGAGCTCCCCGCGCATCGGGGGCAACGCCCCGCCCCAGCAGACCTTTATAGGTGGGTTCTGACGTGATGGTTCCATGGTGGAACCCGTGGTCCGTTGCAACTCTGACTCGATTCTAGCGTTTCAATTAGTTGATGAAAAACTGAAATATCAACGTTAGTGGGACTCTGTTTCCCCATGTCTTTATAAAATGTATAAAGTCACGTGATTTTATAAAGTATACATTTATGTAAGAATATATAAAGTCACTTTCACCCTTTGGTTTATTGACTGGGGGCTCTCTGCATTTTGTCTGATTATTTACTCTGGTCCTTCTCACACGGATGTGCTCAATAATGCATCCAGGATGTATGTTTACTCCCAGTTCAGACATACCCGCTTCAATCCCTCATTCATTAGGGCTACTGTAGGCCTGCACTGTTATTGATGGCAGGGCACCTTCTGAATGGCTGCATGCAAATGTGTCCTTATTTAGTGCAGGGCTGCCAAAAATGGTGCCAAATTTGGCCCTTGCCATTTTTCCTCCCTGCAAAATGCTAGCATTAGCCTGTGTAGCCCAACACTCTAGACCAGAAGTGAACGGCAAGCAACACGTCTTCATTACCGTTAGTTTTCCCTCCCTGCGTGTCAAGACTCTGTTATTCAAATGATGCACCAGTTTTTTTGTTTAGCTTTCTTTTTTGGAGCGAGGCGCTCCGAGGGAGTCTCAAAACGGCCACACTGGCCCTTTCAGCAGCACCAGATTAAGATGTTACTATGACAACTACTAATGATGCTGGAGACACATGGGCCGGCAGCAACCCTACTACCGAGGGGAACGTTGTAGTACCAGATGGAGTTATGAATAATTGCAATTAGCTCAATAAAATTTGACGTTTGACGACGTCACCCAAGGAGGTAGAACCAACATTTGAAACAACGCTCGGTTACATAGGGTTCGATGTACATGTATAAATTATAACTCTGCACGATTGGAGAAAATTATATAACTTATTTTTCATGCTTTCACTAATTTTTCATGTTTTCACAGCTCCAAACATGTTTGTTTGTTCAAACGGATTAAATCCAGCCAATGATATTTCTGAACTAAATGTTTATTTGAAGGTTGTGTTCCTCCATTCCAACATGGCCACCTTGTTCCTTGTTGTTTTCCCGGTCACATCAAGCAGCCCCTGGCTCCTTACTTCCTACTCCTCTCTCCTTTGCGAGAGCCAAACTGACCTTGTGCAACCGCTCTCCACGCCAAGAAATACGGACATAAGCGCCTTAGAAGCATACGTGGATATGAGTCAGCCCCTATTTAACAAGAAAACCTGGCTCCTACAATAATGCTCAAAGTCCAATTTCATCTCTCTAACTTTTTGTAGACTTGTAGTTAAAATCTGAAAGCCCAGGAGATGAAAACAGATTATTTCTGCAGCCACAGAGACCTTTGAGGTTTGCTCTTAGCTGAGGAGTTGCTTGGCCAAACTGGCCCAAGCTAAAGATGATTCACAGTATTAGAATGATTACTATGTGGGTCACGGTGATTGATGCTCAGGAAAGGGCAGCCAAAACGAGAGGATCTAGTAGGCAGGGCTTCCTCTGGCATCCAAGTCCCCTCTCTCTCTCTTATGCCAAAGAATGCTGTTACTTAGTCAAAACGAGTGCCGCACCTTATGACCAGGGTCGGCTACAGCTCAGAGCAAAGAGCAGCACAATGCAAAACAGAACGATAGGCCTGTGGGAGCTTATCTAGCTACAAGGGTGCTAGCATGCTGTACTTCCTGCAAAACAAATGACAGCAGGATCCCTCGCACTGCCTTTCTCCTAGTATGAGGCTAGCGTGTGTTTAGCCTGGCAAGGCCCACCCCCCCCACAGGGCTCAGCAAGACATGCGCTCTAGACTAAACACACGTCCAATTTTAGGTGTGTTAAGATAATCATTTTATGCCCGGCTAGCAGAAGTCCAACTTTTGTATCCTTGAAAATGTATGCACTTATTTAATTATGAAGATCATATTTTTATTCATATAATTATTATAAGCATAATTGACATGCAAAATATGAAACAATTCAGTGTGTGTGTGTGTGTGTGTGTGTGTGTGTGTGTGTGTGTGTGTGTGTGTGTGTGTGTGTGTGTGTGTGTGTGTGTGTGTGTGTGTGTGTGTGTGTGGCAGGTACCTCGTCCTACTCCCAGCAGGGCTATGGCTGGGAGTCCAAGCTGTACAGCCTGGACCACGGCCACGAGCGGCCCGCCGACCGCAAGAAGAAGAGCCTGGGCCTCGCCACGCTCAAGAGGCGCTTCATCAAGCGCCGGAAATCCAGCCGCTCGGCCGACCACGCGCGGCAGATGCGCGAGCTCCTGTCGGGCTGGGACGTCCGCGACGCCAACGCCCTGGTGGAGGAGTACGAGGGCACGGCCGCCCTCAAGGAGCTGAGCTTCCAGGCCAGCC
Organism: Micromesistius poutassou; assembly: GCF_964030765.1. Taxonomy (NCBI): domain Eukaryota; kingdom Metazoa; phylum Chordata; class Actinopteri; order Gadiformes; family Gadidae; genus Micromesistius; species Micromesistius poutassou. The sequence goes on from NC_140287.1 coordinate 10,314,265, forward strand.
TGGCGCGGGCCGAGGCCCCCAGCCTGCAGCGGAACCTGGCCGCACTCTACCAGCACAAGTACTGCACCGACGTGGACCTCATCTTCCAGGACACCTGCTTCCCGGCCCACCGCGCCGTGCTGGCCGCCCGCTGCCCCTTCTTCAAGTCCCTGCTGTCGTCGTCGCCTGGCTACGGCGCCGAGGTGCTCATGGACATCGAGACGGCGGGCATCGACGTGCCCATGTTCTCGGCCCTGCTGCACTACCTCTACACGGGGGAGTTCGGCGTGTCGGGCGCCGAGGACGCCCGGCTGCAGAACGTGGACGTGCTGGTGCAGCTGAGTGAGGAGTTCGGCACGCCCAACTCCCTGGAGGCGGACATGCGGGGCCTGTTCGACTACATGTGCTACTACGACGCCCTGCTCAGCTTCTCCTCGGACTTCGAGATGGCGGAGGGCTGCGGCGAGCGGCTCCCCGCCGGCGCCGTGGCCTCGGTGGGGGGGCCCGGCTGCGGCGTGGCCCTCGGCGGCCCCGACGAGGACCTGCGGGCCCACAAGGCGGTGCTGTCGGCGCGCTCACCCTTCTTCCGGAACCTCCTGCAGAGGCGTATCCGCACCGGGGAGGAGATGACGGAGCGCACGCTGCAGACGCCCACGCGCATCGTGCTGGACGAGTCCATCATCCCGCGGAAGTACGTGCGGGTGATCCTGCACTGCATGTACACGGACGCGGTGGAGTTGGGACTGGTGCTGCGGGGCAGCCCGTCGGCGGGCAGCCTGGGGGAGGTGCAGGCCCTGGTGGCCGGGGGCCGGGGGGCCAGCACGAGGACCGAGGAGGCCATGGAGCTGTACCACATAGCGCTGTTCCTGGAGTTCAGCATGCTGGCTCAAGGTAAGACCCTCACGCACACACACGATGGTACTTTAATGCACGGTTGGTGCACATTTCCATTAACGCGAAATTGGTGATTAAGTGCTTTGGATCCATTTATCGTCTCTTGGAATTAAAGTAATTTTTCACAGAAGTAAGCAAGGCAGGTAGTGGTGGTGTGAGACATGATGTCTGAATGAAAACAGTTGAATGCAATGAAAAATGCATCTCTCACACAACGGAGACACATTCCACTCTATGGATTCCTTTGTGGTGTGTGAATGTGACAGTGTAGAGGAAAACAAGTCAGAGTTCCTCAGAGAGCCACTGAAGGTGATACTCCAGCTGACAAGAGTTTTTATCCTGTTCTTCATGTTTTGTTCAAATGTACTTTATTCAAGCATGAAGGCCTTCGACTGTATTTTAAGTTAAGGTCGTTCATTTAAGGAAAATATAGCATTTATTGTGAACTTCGTACTTGAGAGGATAAAGCAGAGTCGATTCAAATGTTACTATATTATAAATGTTAATAAATTATATATTAGCTTTAATGTGGAGGATGTATGTTTCTAACCCCAGTGGTCACTGTCGTCATTGATATTGTCATTAGATGGTGAGTCAATAGTACCAACGTGATAATATTTCCAAACTGCTTCACAATCTCGTTCTGAATGCATTACACGCCATGCAAACTGTGACCGAATTGACACCTTCCCTCCTCACATTCATCCATTATATTTGTGCAGACTAATACAATCATTTGCTCTGCCACTCCCTGATCAAATCTGTTTTGGATTGTCTGTGTTTTGCTGTGCAGAATTTTACAGAACACAACGAGGGCTGAACACGCAGAGCTTTGAGTGCTGGAAGTATGTGTTTCAGAGAGCCAACTAGATGGCACACTAGATTACTGGAAATAATCATTTCGGGGCAGATAATTTGATTAAAGTGTTTACATGATTCAGTCAATGGTCCGATTTCACCCCTTAAGGAGATGTCTGGTAGGTGTGTTTTGATGTTTGAGCGTGGCCAGACCAGACGTTAATTCTCATATTACTCATAATATTACTGTGGCACTGCTAAGAAAATACTTTGAGACAGACTCTCCTCGGAGCCGGCTGTGAGGAGCAGGAGTCGACATGTTCTCAAGCCAAAACAAACCTGCCTTAACATGAGCACGGGCCAAAACATGGTTTTAGTAATCACGATTCCTCTAACGCGATTGTGGCTCTAGTGGAATTAAATCCCTTTGTGTTTATGGGAGCATTTGTCTAATCTCTATAACTTCCCTTATTCTGCTTGGATTGGTCTTTGTGTGCAATGTGCAAATACACTGATCAGCCAAGCCAAGGTTTTATCAGCAGTAAATCCATCAGACCGGATCGTTGTTTATGACTCCTCACTGGAGCCGTGTGGATCGGAGGTGAATATGTTGTACGAGTGGAGATCATTGTAATGGGTGTGCTGGAAATGAGGGGAACTTCCATCACATGGGGGTCCTACAAAGGTCATACCAACTTCTCTGCTCCGTTGTAGTATTAAAGTATTTGTGGTTAAATTAGACTATATTCCGACAGCCATCGCTGATATAGCCTGTTTGGTCAGTCAAGTTGATCTCCCTGTCCCTCTGCTCTGCATTAAACAGAAAAACAGTTCATGTATCCCGTTCCCACTCTGAGAGGCGGGCCTCTCTGTGCATTCACAGATGATTTCAGTGTTGACTTGCGATGGTGAAATAGGCAAAGGGACGATTCCAGTGCTCCAATTAATGGCGTACGCTACAAAACACACCAAGGGAAAACAGAAACGGGAGTAATGCAAGACCCTCTTTCATGTGTTGACATTGGGAGGAAGGTTGGGAATGCTAACTGCGAAAACAGACAGGAAGTTAGCCAAAACGTCGACTTGGCTCACAGCGCCTTCCACAATCAAACTCAGTGTTTTCATACAGTCCTCATAAACACGGTGAGGCCTCGGTTCTTCTCGACATACTTCCAGAGAGATTAGATCATGGCTTACAGAGCAATGTCCGGTGGAAATGTCTTGTTTCTTTCTCCAATGAACATGTGATCCCTATCAAGCAGAGACCACAACAATAAGCATCCTATTGGGACAGGAAGCGCGCCAGTAGCTGCTGACCAGAGACGGCACGCTTTTCTAGAACCGCCTGTCTGGCCTCCAGTTCCTCCTATGTGCTCATACTGGGCATAGGGTTCACATACTGGGCATAGGGGTCAGTTTCTGCAGAGCCACTTGAATTGAGTGCATCGACTCGAGGGTCAGAAATCAATTGCCCCTTTTATACCCTCACAATGAAAAGAATTACACTGCAAACACACACTATCTAAAGCACATGTGCACAGCTGGTAGGAGACCACCTCCTAACCCTTAGCCCGTAGCGTCTCTCTCAGGGTCAGCAAGGCAGCCTGAACGGGAGGGGACCAGACGGATGCTGTCATCTCCTCCCCCACCGTCCCGTCCCCCTCTCCCTCCCACACACACAGCCAGCATTTCCTCCTTCCTCCCATCCCCCCCCCCCGCCCTCATCGACTAGCCCCTTCTCCAGTGTATTTTTATCCCCCGCTTCTTCCTTTCCCACAGAAGGGCTGCAGCTCTAATCAGTTCCCATGAAACCTCGAGGTGGAATGTAGTCTGAGCTGCAGCCAGTGTCTCTCCTCTGTGATCCAACCGTCCTGACGCAGGCAGGAAGCTGAGCATAGACTGAGTGAACACGGACGAGGGGGTTCACTCAGGGTCAGGGCCTCCCCAGCGTGTACTGATCGGCCCAGGGTGCGGCCCCCCTAGTGTGTACTGACCCCCTCAGGGTCCGTCCCCCCCTTGAGCGTGTACTGACTCCCGCGGGGTCCGTCCTGCCCTTACTGAGCTAACTTAGGAGGCATACGTCCGGGGGGCTGCAGGGTTACCACCCCTCCCACTTAGTCACGAAGAAGTGTAGCCGTCTCTCAAGGCCTCGCCGTGACTCACACGTCGTCAGCAGCAGGCTCTCACTCACATCGGCCGACCATCTGATGTTTGTTTTCACTCGAGTGTACCTGATGCCGAGTGCGTGTGTGTCTGTGTGGAGCCCACATGGTGTGTGTGGGCCTCACTCACACACGCTCACACGCTCATAGGGAGGAGAAGGACAGGGAGTTGAGCGGCTCGGCCGTCGTTTCAGCCTCTCCCCTCCAGACGAATCATTTCCTTTGTTTGTGGACGGACTCTTCTGCCCTCCAGGAATGCGGCACCGAAACATTAGGCACGCTTTCTCTCTCTGTTGTGCCCTGGCCCCCCACCGGTTGGTCCCCCCCCCGCCGTGCGGGGTCAAGCCTGCGTCTCTGGGAGCGATGGGCCGCGATCCACAACCACAACACTGTTTACCGGTCCCTGAGTGCGGCTGATGTTTTAAGGGGGTTTTGGAAACCGCAGGTTCCATAAACACAGAGCTCCAAATAATAACAGCGGGGCAGAACATGCGAGTCCTCCCCGAGCTGGAACAGCGGCCTCTCCTTTTCTTCTTGTGGTTCTGTGTGCACAATGGGCGCTTCCATTTCCGTTGCGGTGTTGATATTCATGTCAGTGTAAATGTGATGTAAGCCCCGGTGAGGTGTGTGTGTGTGTGTGTGTGTGTGTGTGTGTGTGTGTGTGTGTGTGTGTGTGTGTGTGTGTGTGTGTGTGTGTGTGTGTGTGTGTGTGTGTGTGTGTGTGTGTGTGTGTGTGTGTGTGTGTGTGTGTGTGTGTGTGTGGGTTCAATTACGATTTAGAGCCTCAATGGCAACGTATGTTCTAATGGGCTAACTGGGAGCAGAGCTGTCGTCTGCTTTCATGTGCCGTATGTGTGTGTGTGTCCCTGCCCCTGTCCCCAGTAGAGTACAGACAGGGTAAAACCAAAAAGGTGGCGCGAGAGAGAACAGACATCCAGTCCACTTTCTACAATCTGTTTGTAGCAAGATTAACACGAGGCAAAAACGCCCGAGTCCACTTCCACTTCATCACCGTCTCCCTAACAAGACTGCGCTTAAAACACTGCAGGGGTCTGCTTTGCATTTCTGGGGCCGGTCATTAAATGCAAATACGTATCTGCATACATAAGTAAACGCTGTGTGTTTCCTCCTGCCCTTGCACACATAATAATCTAATTGCGATTATTTCGACCAATATTGCGATTTAGAATGCAATTTTTCTTTTTAAAGTTCCTTATGTAGTATTCACTAAACAAGCAATAAATCATTCTATAGTATGACCAACACAACATTGGAAGCAGGCAACATGTAAACTGCTCTTTCCTTTTCCTTCCTTGTTGAGATGAATTGATGAATGAATTGATATTATAACATTTAACTATTGAACTATTGACTCTTACCGATCTCCAGTCAGTTACAGGTTTTTTTCGATTAATCGTCAGCCCTACTATACGTACATCACACTGCATACATGTACGACTGTGGACGACATGCATGTACTCGAACTTAGGGAGGGAAAGGGGGGGCCATCTGAAAGGAAGCTTTCTTCCTTTCAGATGGAAGAGTTCCTTTCAAAAGGAAGAGCTCTTTGGCTCTCTCCAGAGAGCCATAGCAGTCGCCACTCTCGGCCCGGTGCGCCTGTTCAGAGTGACGTGTGAACGTGAGGCTCAGATCTTCTGCTCTGAGACACGGGGGTCCCTCGGGGGGGGCTGCGCCGCTGGCTTCCCTGCTTGCTGCTCGCTGCTGACGGACAGAACAAACCGGCACTGGTGACGCTGGCCCGGCATCGGTTCAAAGTGGCGCTGGCTGCTGGACGGCGGCCCGGCTAGACTCGTGTCTCCATTAGCGTCTGCTTCCGTTTAGAGGTTCATCGTCGCAGCACGACGGAGTGGGGAAGGAAGCCCCCGAGGGCGACTGTCATTTACTGACTGGGATGATTCTGCTTCATGTGTGTTAATCTCTGTGGCTCGTTTTGTCCAAACGTTTTCAAAGACCCCGGTGCACACGCGCTGATCTCTACTCTACTAAGTTTCCACTGTTCCACTGTAGACTGGCGTGAGACCCCATTCGCCTCTCTACAGGGCGGGCATGTGGCTCAGGAGGTAGGGCGGGTTGGTTGCTCACCGGAAGGTTGCTGGTTCGAGTGTTGAGGTGTACCTGAGCAAGACACCTCACCCTCACTGCTCCCGACGAGCTGGCTGTCGCTTGGCATGGTTGACTCCACCGTCGGTGTGTGAATGTGTGCATGAATGGGTGAATGTCAGGCAATACTATATTGAAAAAGCGCTTTGAGTGGCCACTGGTTTGAAAAGCGCTATATAAATGCAGTCCATTTGCCATTTACCACAGGGTCTTTTCAAAGTGTTTCTGATATGCCCACACCAGCGTATTGTCATCCAGCCGCGCATACGTCCGTGCTCTCGAGAGTTGAGGCCACATTTCCCTCTTCCGCTGTGTTTACTGTGTCTGAGCGAGGGAAACATAGACTCAAAACATATGTAGGTATCAAAGGCATTTCTGTGGGCCCGGCCTGCTGGGGAGCTAAACCACGGCCTGCTGTTCTGGTATGTGCTTTGATTCCTGGACAGACTGCCGCCAGAAGGGCGTGGCCCAGGCTGAGTAATGACTCTCACCCTGAGTTGACATATTGGAGTCCTCAGTTCATGGTTTTGGTTTTGTATAGTCTGGACTTTAAGTGGTAGCCATCAGGTACTGTTCAGCCCTCGTGTGGATGGGCCCACATGGTGAGATCAAACCCCCACGGAGGGGGTTCCTGCTCGGGGTGTTGTGGCCTGACGGACCCTCTCTGTGCCTCCGTCTCCCAGGCTGTGAGGACATCGTGGTGGAGAGCCTGGCGCTGGACTCCCTGGTGCCCATCCTGAAGTGGAGCTCCCAGCCCTACGGCTCCAAGTGGGTGCACCGCCAGGCCCTGCACTTCCTCTGTGAGGAGTTCAGCCACGTGGTCTCGTCCGACGTCCTGTACGACCTCGGCAAGGAGCACCTGCTCGGCGCCATCCAGTCCGACTACCTGCAGGTAGGAGAAGCTATTGGCTCACATTCAGAGATGCTCTTCTGCTGCTAGCGAGCGGCTTGACATGCTACATACACCCACACACGTACATGAAAGCAGACACACACGCAGGCACACACGCACAGGCACACACGCGTGCGCACACACGCTTACAAGCAGACACGCACGCACACGCAGACAAACATACACACGCATACAAGCAGACACACACACGCAGACAAAAATACACACGCATACATGCAGACACATGCATGAATGCAGACACACACAGAAACACAAACACACACATACAAGGAGACACGCATGCACAGGCAAACACACACACGTCACGCACGCGCACACACCACATGCCGTGTGTTGAGAGACGGTCCCCTCAGCGAGTAGACTTCAGGATCCTAAGTGGATCTGAGTGTTCATCTGCCCTGGCTGCTTCCACAGACATCACTCAGGACGGCTGAGGTGATGCGCTGTAATCAGACCAGACAAAGTAATCCTCCCACTGCCCGGGCCTGCTGCAGAACACGGAGCCTCGCGCACTAGCCTCACACACATCCCACCGCTTGTGCTTGACCCGCTCCTGTCTAACCTTGTCCTCATGAATGCTCCTCCTCATTTTTATATATATATATATATCTATATCTCTACCTTTTCTTTTTTTCGTGCTCTCTCGCTCTGTCTCCCTCGCTCTGCGTCTCCGTCGCTCTGTGTCTCTGCCTCTTTCTCTCTCACTCTCTCTGTCTCTCTGTCCCGCTCCCTCTGTCTCTCGCTCACTCTCTCTGTCTCTGTCTCTCTCTCTCTCTCTGTCTATCCTGGTCTCATTCACAGGCGAGCGAACAGGACATTCTCAAGTACGTTGTTAAGTGGGGCGAGCAGCAGCTTATTAAGAGGATGGCAGACAGGGGTAAGATAATACATGCTATAATTACCCCCCAAACACCCCCCCCCCACACACACACACACACACACACACACACACACACACACACACACACACACACACACACACACACACACACACACACACACACACACACACACACACACACACACACACACACACACACACAGAGCCCTAAAGGCTCTAAGAAAATTACTCTGTTACCAGAGCCTCCAAATACACTTAAAAGCCCCAATAAAAGGATTCCTTCCGTTCCCCTGAAGGCGTCTACCAGACACACCTTCAAAGCGTTTGTTCACGGGTCCTGTAGCACCTGTTGTAAACGTGTCGGAGTGCACGTTTAACTCGACGTCTGTACCAGATGTACCGGCGATGCCTTCCCAACACCAGGACAGAGATTCGGAGCATTCCCCTAGTCTACTTTGTTGTTGTCGGATGTAAGAAGTTCTCAGAGAAGAAGGTAGCGTCGGATGAGTGACGCCGATGTGTTTGGCTTCACCCAGAGCCCAACCTGCTGAGTGGCACAGCCCACAGCGTGAACAAGAGGGGCGTGAAGAGGAGAGACCTGGACGTGGAGGAGCTGAAGGAGATCCTCTCGCCGCTGCTGCCCTTCGTCAGGACTGAGCACATCTTGCCCGCCAGCAGTGACGTCCTGTCCGATGCGGTGGGTACTACTCACGCGGTGTTGGCCTCTCCCGCACTCGTCTCTTAGCTGTCTGTCAAAGATCAGAAGACGAGTTAAGAGAGAAAGCGGAACAGAGAGAGGTTTTTAAACTAAACAACTAGGTGTGCACAATCATTATCGGGCCGATAACAGAAATTATTACGTGATTCCGGTAATTATTACGTCATTCCGATATCATGACAAATAGCCCCGATAACATAGCCTATATAATTTCCCCCCACTACTTCCCACTATGATAACACTAAATGTTAGGTCTTATCATAACCCTAAAATACACATCATACAATCAATTACAATACATGAGTTCACAACTGCACGCGGTTTACAACTGCAAATGTTTTTTTATTATATTACACCTTTCCTGCTGTCGGCTCCCAGACCATAGTCGAGGAGCACAGGGTAGACGTTCCCTCCAGGGTCGATGTTCTTTCGGGGATAACACCCTTCCCTTTGAATATGGTCGGAATGATGCGGCCGCCGATTATTGACAGGCTGGGTACTTTATTCTTAGTTTCACTAACTTTACAGTACACGTTTGCACAGACACAACCAGACTCGTTCATTACTTCACTAAACTGACGCACGCTACCGCTCGCTCTCCTCGCTCGTCCAGTCACACACACACACACACTGCCATTCCCATGCACACACATACGCTACTCTCGTAACACTTATTATTGACAGCAGTTAGCTGACCATTATAGGGTCCCGGCCTTCCACTCCCTGTTTTCTCAGTTAAACACAGAAATCAACTACATTTGTCCCAGTGTTTGTTAGATGTGAAATGAAGTAAAAAAAGACGCTCTCTTTCTCCAGTAACGCGTCGACGCCTTCCTTCCATGTTGTTTCTTCTATTTGTCTGTAACTCATGCTCCAATCTTTTATCGATCGATGCGGCTGTTGTGGATGCAACGGAATATATGATGCATCGCTCCAGCATTATTTAAGATGATCGCAATGATTTCTGCCCATTCTGCCTCCGTTGCTGTCTGCGGTCAGACCAAAACACACCTGAGTGACAGGGGCCATCCTTATCCCGCCCCTTGCAAGCCTGCTCCCCTAATCCCCCCGTTGATTCTACTGATGTCTGAGCGACACCTATGTCCGCATATCGGGTGTGAATAAAAACCCAAAGGTTTTTGGCTTTGTTGATAGTATTAATGTCATGATCTTAGGTCATGATAATATATATGTATATGTGTGTGTGTTATCGCTATCGGCCTTTAGGAGCTGAAAGTTATCGGTTATTGGTATAGGTTAAAAAAGTTATCGTGCATCCCTTTAAACGACCCAAAACCTCCCCTCCCTGTCTGCTTCATTCTGACCTATCAGGGAAGAGATGCCCTGATTGTTCAGAAGTGAGCCGGGAGCGGTCTAAACACAGAGACAGGCGCAGACATACTTATATCTTAAAGGATGGCAGACATTTTTACATTTAAATAGCTAAATTAGTTAAATCTGAGCAAAGCACCTTTACCTTTAGCCTCCACGCATAGAAGGATGGCATGAATCTTAATATGGGCCATAGTGCAATAATGTTTGTTTTACCAAAATATTGAACTGGAAAATTGTTTTTTAATAGCTTTCTAACTTGTGTGGCTTAGTTCCCGAGGTATACCTGGTTACAGGGGACCTTCATGAAAAGAGACTTGATCTCTGCCTTCTCCTCTGCCCCCAGCTCAAAAGGGGTCTCATCAGCACCCCTCCCTCCGACATGCTGCCCACCGCCGAGGGGGGCAAGGCCCACTCCTGGTTGCGCCAGAAGAACTCCGGCATCTACCTGCGCCCCCGCCTGTTCTCGCCCTACGTGGAGGAGGCCAAGGTAAGCCTGGCTCACCTGTGATTCACACTGCGAGACAGAAAGCGGTGCGCTAGTGTTATGCAAGCTAATGGATGTTCCACGCAGAGGCCATGGCAGAATTATTACCACCATTCATAAATTCACACGTTCAGTTCATAATTTACAAGCGCCAGGATGATACATCGGCACTGTGTTGACGTTTGGTGTATATGGTTTCGCAAGCGACTAATCACTCAGGCCGGGTGATTGGTGTCAGTCATGTGACCGAGTCTGGGTACTGAACACACACGCACAGGAGGTCACCGCACTGCAGGCATCACGTTGAGTAACTCGTCATAACTCTCTCCCCCCTGGTCCTCTGTCCCGCTCCCGCCCCCCCCCACAGTCTGTCCTGGACGAGATGATGGTGGAGCAGACGGACTTGGTGCGCCTGCGTCTGGTCCGCATGTCCAACGTCCCTGACACGCTCTACATGGTCAACAACGCTGTGCCGCAGTGCTGTCACATGATCAACCACCAGCCAATGGCGGGCAACCCGACGGCCGCGCCCACCGTGGTGGCCAATGAGATCCCAGGTACCGGTGATTAGCCCGCAGAGTGAAGGGTGCCGGAACGAGGGAGTGTGTGAACGGCGGTGGCGCTCAGCCCCCGGCTCCGTCCTCATGCATTAGCAATCAGCCGGCTTACTGAAGGGCTAAAAATGAACCTGGACCCATGTATAAATGACGAGGATAACGAGACACACACCCTTTTGATTCAACACACATCCATTTTGAGGCGGGCGTTCATTATGAGAGCGGTTCCATCTAACAACTGTCTCAGCGTGATGCCTGAGTTGACGGTCTCTGTCTGTGTGTTCCCCTCAGTGCCCCGGCTGTCCGTGGTGAAGGATATGATCCGCAGGCTGCAGGAGCTGCGGCACACGGAGCAGGTCCAGAGGGCCTACGCCCTGAACTGTGGCGAGGGGGCCACCGTCAGCTACGAGCTGCAGCTCCGCGTATTGAGGGAGTTTGGCCTCGCTGACGGCGCCACAGAGCTGCTGCAGGTAGGGGAGATCAGACGTCATTCCGATACCAGTATCCAAAATTCCTCCTGATACTGCCTAAAATGCAGTATTGGGTATCTGATACCGATACCATTGGATGACTAGCTCATTTAATACACAGGCCAAGAACATCACAAACATGTGCAGTGTTACGCTGCATTCGTTAACGGTCGGAGGCCGAAAGTCAGTACGGAAAACGGGTCATCTCCGACCTACGTGCGTTCGAGCCAAGTCAGAAAAAACATGGATGCTCACGCTTAACTACAAGAATACAAATGTATTGCTATAATTATAGATTATAATTGTAAATGATCTAGTACTGAAAAAATAATTGACGACAGTAAACAAATCGACTAAACATTGCTGTCATCGTAAGAGAACCCTTCAATAAGAACAAGTGCTATTAGTAATTACAATGCTAGATGCTGTATCGGTATATACTTGGTATCGGCCGATACTCAAGTTCAGGTATCGGAATCGGTATTGGGAAGGAAAAAATGGTATCGGAACATCTCTAGTCATGAAAGGGTCACTGAACTGCGGAAAGTGATGGTAAATGGTCAATGGACTGCATTTTTTAAAATAGCGCCTTTCGATCCAGTGGCCACTCAAAGCGCCTCACAATATTGCTAAACAATCACCATCAACCATGCAAGGCTATCGCCTTGCATGGTTCACCGAGCTTGTCAGGAGCAGTTGGGGTGAGGTGTCCTGCACAGGGACACCTCAACACTCGGCTAGGAGGAGCCGGGGTTCGAACCAGCAACCTTCCAGTTACCAGCTCTACCTCCTGAGCCACATGCCGCCCCATGGCGTGATAAAGGGGTAAAGGCGTTTGATACATTTCCTCTTCTTTGTTTTTCTGTCTTCCTCCCTTAGAACCCGTACAAGTTCTTCCCCGACGAGCGGTTCGGAGACGAGAGTCCGATCCTGGCCCTCCGCCAGGTGGGTCGTTGTCGGGTAAACAGCAGCCCGGCCATGGACAGCATGTTCACCGAGCTGGAGGGGCTGGCTAGCTTCCACCCTCCTCTGCCTCCTCCGCCGCCCCCTTACCACCCGCCCGCCACGCCCGGCCACGCCCAGCTCAAGGCGGCCTGGCGTCCCCGCGTGCCAGTGCCCACCCCCACCCGCTCCTTCTCCTACCCCTGTAACCGCACCCTGCACCAGCGCCACGCGCCCGGCAAGCATGGCAGCGCCGAGTACGCCTCGGTGCCCCGCCCCCAGCCCCCCGACTGCGCCAAGCCCCAGGCCATGGGCCGGGCGCTGGTCTCAGAGCAGCAGGCGGTGAGTGTTTACCCGCGGTGTGGGTCGCACTTGTGTCGGGGGCTCCAGCGAATCAGGGCCGGGGTCAGCTCGGGGGTGAGTGGATGATGGGATGTACTGAACGTGTGTTTCTGTCTCCCTCCAGATGGGCATGGAGCCCGTGATGAGGGAGTTCATGCCTGACATCGCCCTGGGTGTCTCCGTCATGTCCCTGAGGGAGCAGCACATGGTGGAGTTGGAGAGGGAGGGTCCCCACAGTCCCATGGGCCCCACGGGCCACCACATGCCCCACGGGCCCTGCCCCTCTGCCCGCCTGGGCCATGCCCACGGCCCCGGGCACGGCCACTCCTGCAAACGGCACGCCCCCGAACCCAAGCTGGAGGCGCAGGCCGAGTTCCCCGACCTCTACGACTTCTCCTGCCGACCCGCCACCCCGACCTCCCTGCCCTCCTTCAGCGGGCCGGACCTCTACAGCCACAGCTGTAACCCCCAGGGCTCCTTCCCGCCCTCCTATCTCTCCGACTCTCAGACCCAACAGGGCCACCCGGCGGGGGTCCGGGGGGGCCAGGACCCCCTCAGGCTGGACGTCCTGGGTCTGGGCTCCCAGCGGAAGGACGGGGTCCTGGCCAGCCCCTCAGGGCCCCAGCCTCGCGTCGGACACATGCCCCGGGGCCGGTCCAATGAGACGGACCTGACTCACGGCCTGGGCCACCTGCGCTCTCCCAGCGGGAACCTGGACGGGTATGAGGACCGGCACGCGGCCCCCAGGGATGCCCCGGAGGAGCTGGGGGTCACCGGGGACTCGTCGGGCCCAGGGGGGCACCTCCAGCAGCCCCACAGGAACAGTGTGAGCGAGGAGGCCGTCAGAGACCGCAGGTCACCCAGCAAACCCGACTACCCTTACAAGAAATCCGCACTTTAACCCCAGTGGAGGGACGGACGGGGGTTGAAGCGACACCAAGCTCATTTGTTTTGGGGAGGGGGGGGGGGGGGGGGGGGTTGCCCCCTGTGTTTGTTTTTTTTGTAACGGATGGCAAAGCACTAACCTGCGTGTAATTGTGTGCATGTGTGTGTGTGTGTGTGTGTGTGTGGGAGCGGTTTGAGAGGAAAGGGAAAAGGCTTGTTGTTCATTTAGCTATTTATAGGTTGTATCCTTCTGGCTTGCCCTTGTGCACAGCGTGTGCTTTCCTCCTCACGGTCACAGTACGGGTCTGCGGGGGTCAAGCTACACAGCCACTTGGTGGAATGGATCTGACCACGTCCAACCTGATCCTGTGGGTCCGGGGCGGGGTTCTGTGTCCCAACAGATGGATTAGTGTAGCCAGTCTATTTCTGATGGTAAAGGTTAGCCAAACCAGCTCCATAGCGGACCATCTTGTTGACTGGAGATTCTTCTGTTGATTCCCCAAGCACAAGTACAAGCTGGCTCGATACGAGTTTTATCTTAAGCAAGGTCGGCAAACAGCACAGTCCGGCACAAAGATGGCATCGGGATGAAATATGTTGTCACGCGTTACTTCCTCCCAGATTAGTATTTACATTTCCTCCTGTAGCATCCCTATGGCAACTCACCTGAGATGGGGGGCGCCCTCCCTGTGCCAGGGGCTGCCAGCACGCCATTGGCTTGGGCTAGGTCATTGTGAGGCAGGAATCGGATGGGCCAGGAAGTAGGTCAACAGGCAGAGCGTGGCTCTTGGCAGATGTCTCTCTACTTTGTGATGGCGACCCGCTCTGACTATCCAGCAGAGTCTACTCCTTCCCCAGCAGAGAGACGGGGAAGGGGCATGGGGGTCTTATCGGCAAGTCCATCGCCAGGCGCAGTGGAGTATATAAGGGTACCATGGCAACACGATGCACAGCGGTGTTGGGGCGTGGGGGTTGTTGTTTCAGCAGAACAGGTGTGGATGTGTCCGTATGCACAAACTGTTTTTTGTATGTGCAGGTGTTTGAACAATCTCGGTACTGTACCCTCCCATGTAGTCAGGTCTGTATGTACATATCAGCATTAGGCTCCGAGAGAGGTGAACCATAGCGGGAGCCAGCGCTAACGGCCCTGTGCTTTCGCTCCCTGGATTGAAAATAGCATTCAACGATCAAATCCAAAGCCTTAATCAATGCTTGGCTAATTGAGTTTAAGCTATTTTATTTTATCAATTAAGTATGATGTCATCCTCACTCCCCCCTCCTACTAATGCGGTTATTCTGTTCACCACAAACACAGACGCTTGACGATTCTTCTGCAATGGAGGAGGTTTGGGATTCACCAACCAATTTATGTAAATATTAGCCCTCAATACCGCCACCTCATGGCCAAGTCTGGACCTTCACATCCATGGGAAACGCTGTTAAACATAACTGTTAAGGAACTACCATAACTGTAGCAAAAGAAACTGGCGAGTGCATACATTTAGCGGAGGAAAAAAGACCAGCCAATCAAATACTTTATTTTACTACGCACAACCTATGAGACAGGAGCGGCATTGCACTGTTTGAGCAACCCATATACGGTGAGCGAGAAGGAACAAAGTTTTTTTTGTAATTTGTTTTTTGAAGAACAAGTGTGTGTGAATGCTGTCTGAAAGTTGGCTGACTGTATTTTTTTCCATGTACCGTTGATATTGTAAATAATCAATTTAAGTCCCATCACATTTTTATTGTTAATGGTCTGTCACATTTTATTGGTCGAAAGTTGGTGTTTGTACTGTAGTGGAAGGCACCGTGTACACCCTGTCTGCGTCAGTGAAACCTCACCATGAATGTGTGGTATAAATCATTAACCATCATGTCCCAGAATCCCTTTGTCTTGTTAAATGTTAACACATTCTAGGGCCCCGTGTTCAATATTGTAGATGGTGTGGATTAGTGTTTTTGTTTTCTAGGTGAATCTTATTTTTCTTCCTTAGTGTCTGAGTACCAGGAGTCAGAAAAGGGTCTGAGGATTAGTAGCTCTATGCTTAGTGGTTATGAATTGGGGGGGGGGGGGGGGGGAAGAGATCATTTTTCCATTTAGCTTGCATCATGGGGAAAAAATGCAAAACTCCAGATTCTTCCCCATGTTCGCATCGGGCAGTGTTTTCCTTTCCAGGACGGCGGTCCCTTGAGAAGAGGTTTTGTTCTGTTCTTCGCTGTAGAGGTCAGTGCCTTCCCCCGGCCGCTGCTGGGCTTCTAAATGGAGAAGTGACTTTGATGTCTATGCAAGCCTTTTCTACCAGCTCAACCAGCCTGCGTCAAGTAGTTCTTTAAACACATGTAGCTCCTTCTCTGTACATAGTTTTATCATTTAGCACCTTTTTTTTTAACTGAACCACCATGAACATGTGTGACTGCTTGTGTTGAATTTATAAAAAAAAAACAGGTACCCCGTACTTGTGTGGTATACAAATACATTTTTTTAGATTGATGTACCAAGTTGCATTTAGTTTCACTGAATCTATTTTTCTACTGTCACCTCCCAAAAGGTGCTTAACAGTGGTCAATCCTGGCATCCTCAAAAATAAACTGGTTTGTTATAATGGAGTTCAGTCATTTCACTTGAGTCTTTAATACATTCAGAACATGTACGTGGCTGGTTAGCAGGATGTGTGTTTTAACCACAATCAGCAATATTTCACATCAATGGTGCAGAGTAAACAGTTTTGGCTTCCACACCCGTCAGCATCAATAAGTCCAAACGTCACGCGGCACTAAGGAGCACTCTGCCTACTCATGGAAATCACAGGGGAATGCACACTGGTGTTTCCAGGCTGAAAAAACGCTGTGTTCATTCATAATGGACCGTTTAGGTCTCCAAGGAGGCACAAAACATGACTTAAAGCACACTAGGCAGATGTGGACAAACCTCGTCTTTAGGTAAAAAAACAAAGTGACTAATTCAAGTATGAGCGATGAAGGCAAGGTAGTCATTAACACACTTATGGATACCAGTACATTTGGCACTTCAGATCTCGTCACTGTTCAAGTATCGGGCATTGAATCGGTAGCAGCACGTTTCTCAACGGTATTGAGCAGGAAAGGATGGTCCCAGATCAGTCCTAGGCACTGTAAGGGAAGCATCGGTCCAGCCGCCTCCTCAGTAGCCTGCGTTCGGTCGCCTCCTCTTCCTCGACTGTAGCCCCTCAAAGAACTGCTTTATGTCCTCTGTTGTGACCACCTGACAGACGTTTGGACACTGGTTAAGAGTCTGCAAGATGGGTTGAGGCTATTTCTGCTGGACGGGAAGCTATTCAATGCCCTTCAAAGCACATTGTTTATTTTAGGATCAGTCCTCACCTTTCCTTCAACGGCATACTGCTGCAGGAATGTCGTCAGTTCTGTTTTTAGGTCATTGTAATCTAGGTAAAGGGGGAAGATCTTATTATGTTTCACATCTGGACCAGTAGCCTTTGCAATTACAGTGTATTGTTTCACCCAATTAAAAGCCCTTGTGTCCGTCCGGAGCCCAGAACTCACGGTAAATCATCTCCAGCTGCTGCACGTGGTCCATGGAGCTCAGGAATGACATCAGAAGGTCCTCACCCAGTGGCTGCGCCCGGCCGCTGTTCTCGTAGGCCAGCACCGTGTCCGACTCATCCAGTAGGAACTGTACCTCTGACTTCACATAGGCCCTCTGTGGGTGAACCAAAGGTCACAGGATCATTTCAATTAGAACCCTAAACATACAGGTCATTCTGCACGCACAAAACCCGCTGTGCATTTGTCAAATGTTCTCATGAGTCGATCACAGACTTGCATACCGTGCAAGCAGGGGGAAGAGTCATGCTTTTTTTAAGCCTACCTTGCAGCTTACACAGGTGCACAGCTGTGAGCGCCAATTATAGGGCCAGAACACGGCTCCTTCTCTTGCCCTGTGCGGACCCCCAGTCGGGAGCTCCTTCAGCCTGCAGCCGTGGGTCTTCACTGGCCTGTCCGTCATCTCCTGGTGCGTCCGCTTGAAGGTTGCACTTTTTTGGTTTTCTGGTTGCTAGGGCAAAAGAAACATCACTGAATAAGGAGAGAGGTTTGGGAGGTTGAGGCAGGTGGCCAGGCATCCTTGAGTGAACGCCCCTCCACTGCGGTTGAGGCGAGATAAGTAGGTTGTCCTGTCCCGGCCGACCGAGCCCCTGAAACGGGCGGGGCGTGCGGATGAAATCATCTTTGTTTACAGTGAGCTGCCCGGTCAGAGCTGGCAAGAGTCTGTCCCAAGTGTACGGAGAGCTGTGCTTCACGGATCACTTCACCCATAATTACCCAAACCAGGAAGAAGACCTGCTTTCTGGGCTTAGTTTACACGTTGCTATCCAGCGCCACCTGGTGGTGGGAGACACGATAACCGTGCACCCATGACACCCATGATACAACATTAAGTTTACAGTGCTTCCAAAAAGGGGAGACATATGGTTGAAAAGAGCTGAATGTCTCCAGACTTCTCACCGTGTCCAGGGTTTGGCAGGAGGATCCCTCGCCCTCGTTTCTAAGGGCCTCACACTTCCAGTCTTCCTGGTTTTCCGGTCCGTCAACATTCACCTCCAGCTCTTCCCCCGAATGACCAACTTTGATCACAGGCGCAGCTGAAGAGGAAGGAACAGTAAATCCTCCTTTAACTCGGATGTTGGGAGGTCAGACCTCTTGTTCATTTGGAATCATTATAAAGCAAATGTCAAAGCAAAGTGAAAGTAAATGTTTGCAGAAATTAGATCACCAACTCAACCCTTGGGCACCTCTCGGTCAAAGTATCCCCGTATGAAAAAAGCACGAGCTGGAAACACCGGTCACCTGCAATATGAGCAGTGTAGCTCCACAGGAAGGGGGCTTTGTTCATGCACGCCTCACACACCATCTCCTGCAGCTCCTCTGAGTCCACCACGGCACAGCCCAGGTGCTGACAGGAGGAGACAACAGGCCGACCTTAATATGCATGGACTCATCTTAATAAATCAATGAATGGTTCAGCTACAGCGGATCACTCTGGTTTAAAGTACAGCGTGAGACCTAGAATACCACTGTGTATATAATTGGCTTGATGAACGTAGATGGACTGCATTTATATAGAGCTTTTCTAACCAGTGGTCACTCAAAGCGCTTTACAGTATTGCCTAACATTCACACACCGACGGCAGTGTCAACCACGCAAGGCATGCAGCTAGCTCGTTGGGAGCAGTTAGGGTGAGGTGCCTTGCTCAGGGACAACTTGACACTCAGCTAGGAGGAGCCGGGGATCAAACCAGCAACCTTCCGGTTAACAGCCAACCCACTCCACCTCCTGAGTCACATGCCACCCTTACATCATCAAGATAGAGATGGGACACTTACCCTGGTGTGATACCAATCCTCACATATAATGCATTGGATCATTTCATCGTCCACCTAGTGGAGCATTGAAGGGTTTTGTGAAGACAGGGACATGGTCAGGGAATAATTACGAAAAACGGAAGGGAATATGAGTGTACAATGTCTGTTTCTATATACCTGGTCGTCTGCATCTGGATACGGCCGATCACAGGAGCAGTATTTCCCACAGAAGTTGTGATTGTATTTGTTTTTTGGATTCACACTGTCTTTGGTCTATTTGGAGAAAATAAAGTATCAGCAAATGCACATGAAATCCAACTTAAAATTGATTCGACAATTTAAAAAAAAATCTCAATGAGAATACTCACTGGGCTTAGTTGGCACTTGAAATCCCCAAACTTGTCATTGCCACAATCACAACGGAACTGTCTGTACAACAAACCAAGGAGAGTTAAGAGCTATTTTAACCTATATCACGGTGAAGTGCAAGTGAACACTGTAATTTCTTCAAGAAAACGAATCTTCCATGGGAATACCTTTTGGTATACAGCTCAAAGATGTCATGTCCATCGTGGCAGATGTTGGCGCAGGCCAGACAAAGCCCACCAGGATCCGCTCCCGTGGGAGTGCAAGTACTGCAGGCGAACACCGCCTGCCTCTTCACATAGCCCTGCAACGTTTAACAAATAATAAGCCTCCATTAAACGGATACTGGCGCCACATGCCGACAAATGAACCACCCCTCGAAAGAACCATTATTGATAAATCGCATTAGATCATTCCGATCAGTACTTGACAAATCGTGCATTTTGTTGCAAAGACACAGCGTCGTTTGTTTAAGGTCAACGTTGAGAACAACTGGTATGTATGGATGCAACACCAGAGCGTTACATGCGTGCAGGAATCCAGTCTGCTGCAAATCAGCACTGCGGTCCTTTACCTTGGTGTAAGAACAATGTTCTGGGTCGCTGCCCGCCAACACCGACAGCGCCTCTCTGAGTTCGTCCTCGTCCGTGATATCTCGAAGAGATACGATTGTAGTGTCTTCTGTAACATCCGACATTGTAGTTTTGAACAAAGGTCCCCGCGGATCGTTTGAACACAACAGGCAGACTGGCTCAGTGTTGTTGACAAACGCCCTTTCCGGGCGGGAGTTGACCACGTGGCGGAAGTGGCGCAGAGGTGTTTTTGTGTGCAGGTCTCTGGTCGCGCGAAAATAAAACCGGATATAGTAGAATACAACCATTAAGTGATCAAACTGGTCCCACGTTTCGTCTGAACGATGCGATAAACGTGCGAAATGTTTGGCGAAAAGGGGAGTGATGTTTTTGGACTTAGAGCGTTGCATTGTAACGTCACTGCCAATTTGAACTTTGCACCCCCTAACAAAGCGCTTTTTGTTTGAGGCTAACGTTATCGAAACAAAATGCAAATGCCTCACACTGCAAATCTAGTTTAACTTGACAACACCCACCAGTACTGCCAATGGTGTTACTGTCTGCTATCCAGGGGATGGCGTCCTTGCAGCATCAACATTAAACTGAAACTGAATGAAATAGTTTACCTGACAAACCTCTCGATAGTGTTTTAAGCCCGATGAGCTACGTCTTAGTTTTTTCTTACATTCAAGGTTACACATTAAATACTGATGACGTATTTTTTTCAAAAGCTTACTAATTTATTTAGCCTTTATTTGGTGATTTAAAACAGTGAACCCATTGGCGCCGCCTGGAGGGGGATGGTACTGCAGGCTGACAGCGACCCCGTCCACACGGAATGTTCTCCGTGCACGCCGTCAGTCTGTGTGGATCACAGGGTTGTGTGCGCCGTGTATCAGTCCTGACTTGGATGTGAGACGTGGGAACATCTCGCCTTGGTTCTAGCCGTACATGTCACTCGTCGCCCTGTCGGAAAACTTCCCCGCTAAACCGGACGACCGGAGAATGGGAAACCACCGGAGCTAGTTCCTGAAGAGACTGGTCCAGAAGAGCAGCCAGGTTAGCTTGCACATAGCCTCGATTCCAGTTAGATTTCTAGTTTAACCAGTTGATTGTTTTGTTCGCCTACCAACTACCGGTAAAACACGGTTGTTGAGCAACAGTAGGTCGGATAGCAGGACTTCTTCTGCGTTTGTTCTGACACTGACTCAACGAGCTAGCTCGCCTTGTGTTGAACGCAGTGGTTCGTCGTTTGTGTCTCAGTTCGGTTCTCTTAGCCAGCTAACGTTAGCGATGTGTGTTAGCAGAACTCAAACTCACGATACTCAATGAGCCTGGCTGTTAAGGTGTGCGGAAACATTAGGTCGAGGTGTAGGGATAACCGCTGATGAACTCTGTCACCAGTGACATGCAGTGGTTTCCCAGTGCCTCCGGGCACTCCTGCTAGCGGGGGGTCTCGTCTCCGGAACCGCCAGTCAACTTGTTTCCCCTGCTAGGTTCGTGCGGGACTACGGTTTCCTGTTGTCGCCCGTCCGCGTCCATTCCTCGGTCACATCATCTTCAGTCCTGGTGAAAATGCAGACCTTCCTCAAAGGCCGGAGAGTCGGGTACTGGCTCAGCGAGAAAAAGATGAAAAAGCTGAATTTCCAGGCCTTCGCCGATTTGTGCAGGTACGCATCCGATATATCTGGCCCTCCAAGTTACTGGTTGCTATTTGATTAATTTGTATTCATGCAATAGCTTAAGCATTCATTAAGCATGCACAGTGTTTGTTTTCATGACGTATTTATAGTTCTTACTATCCTTCAGGATTATTGAGATATATTTGGTTTATTCTGGCACAGATCTATACTCCTTCCCTAACTTGAGTTCAATATCAAATCAAGTGTGAATATTCAAATCAACAAATTCTCCAATAATATTTAAATGTCTATTATAATATATATAAAAAAATTCTCATTACAATCTATGTGTAATGCTTTTACACCCTTTAACCTTTTATAGCACAGTGTGCTTATTACTTAGTAATCAATCAACAATGCTCCTTCAGCGTTGTACGGTAGGAATATTAATGTTAAGTTGAGGTGCAACGACCACACCTTCATCTCAAAGCATTGTTTTTGTTGATGAGAGAACAGGAATAGTTAGAGTACTACTGATTCACATCCACCAAATCTTTAGGCCCATCTATGTTCTAATCTAGGTTCTAGTACAACCAGTTTAAATGTAGATATATTAAGCTAATTGCATGGTTCATATAGTTAGATTTACCCCATGTAAACAACAGTTGTACAATAAATGCATATGATAAGACTGGCTTTTCCCTTTTATACTAACAACTCAAGTGTCAGAAAAGTCAGAAAGTACACCTCAGATTGTATTGGCTTGTACAGCTTATAAAAGCTATTGGGGGTTATGAGACAGATTGTGACAGTGCAGTTATTGTACAAACAAACTATAATGTACTATTTTGCAGTTGTGCAGTTCCAGCCACATTTGTCTCCCCATGCTGAGGCGTAGCTATGACATTCTGGTCAAAGGCGTGTATTTACAGTATCTCGCTTCCCTATACCCGATGTGGGCCAAGGGAGGGGGCGTGGCCTTCTCTAATGTATGTTATCTTGCCAAGTAATAGCCCATCACTCTATGCCGGAGTCACATGATATTGCATAAGGGGTTGTAAATTGGGCCATGGATTTGCTCAGTGAGACAGGGGAACTATACTGTGCTGCTTGACAAAGTCCCCGTATCGTGTATGTACAGTGTGTATTACAGGCACATGCGCTATTGTTCCTGGGACTAATCCCTTCCTTCCTAACCTGAAGACGTACAGATGATATAGGAGTTCCTCGACCACACAAACGTCATATCAGACAGTGACCATGCCTTGGTGCACCTGTCTTGTGTAGAACCCTTCAGTGGGTTTAGCCCAGCGAGGACTTTGGATTGAGAGGGCACTTTGTACACATTGTGGTATTATAATCCACAGCATTTCTTTAATCCATTCATATACCTCTGGCCAACTGGAATTCCTCTCACCCGGGAATCTGGAATAGTATATATACTGGTATATTATATCATATTAGCTGGCATTTAAGTTATTACATAGATGGGAACCATATTAAAGAAGTTCAGCTTTAGAGAGAATTGACAACTTTCCCATTGTAACAAGTAGAATCAGATTTCTATTGCAAAATAAAGAGTACCAAAAAGCACTCTGGTGTGTTCACCTGTCAAACACGCGCCTTTCTCTAGTTCTGTTTTTCAAATTGATTTCCCCTGTTTCATACCGCGCTGTTAATTCAAAGTCATCCCCAAGAGAAAGAAAAATATGGAACTTGGCTTACGTCCATGCGCTTCCCTTATTGTATGTGCTGAAAAGAGATACCTGTTGTTACTATATGTAGAGGACCCATCCGACACAGCCAACATGTCTCCATCGCCAGCACTTGGCTTAATTCATTCCTATTGTAAACGTGGGACCACGGGCCAGCTGCTATGCATTAGTTACAGTTCAGTGCTTAACCTCAAGTGAGAAGGACAATGTTCTTATGGTGTAGACACTGGGAGGAGTATCCTCCTGACACCTTCATGCTTGTCAATAAGCAATTTAGGGTGACTTTAGATTTTAAGACGTTTACTGTAGTTCCCTGGAACGCAGCCCTGTTTTAACTTGATCTAATGTGCTGATTCATACACGCATCACTGCCATGATGGGACTTGTTCGAGTTTCCTTTTAGACATTGTTCTTTTTGTGGCATGCATCTGAAATGACAAGCCCTCCAGGAAGGAGTGGGTGCTGTCCTGTACAGCTGTATGCAGGGAGATCCCTGCTGGCCATGAAAGGACATGTCATGTTGCTTTAAGGAACCATCACTGGGTGTCCATTCATAACGCAGCCCCACTGGTTCCCATCTCATCATGCTTATGTCTAATCATAATATGCCCCCTTGGACCGTCCTCCTCTGCGTTATCGGGCTCTTCAGAAAATATTGTTACTGGCTCCTGTCAGGGGATGGCCACTAAACAACCCTGCACTGGCGGTTTCTAGGGTAGGGTAGTCATAAGGAAATGTATGCAGACAATCATGCCGTTAAAGACATGCCTACGCCTTAACTAACTTGATTCATTGCTTCGTATCCAAAGCATCTTGTAACTAGTGTTCCTGTACTGGTTTTAACAGATACTTTGTTATCCTACTGATGATCACATGGCGTGGCTATGTCAGTACACTTCACGTCTCTGTCTAGCTTTCTTCTTCTGCCTTAAAGCCTAAACAAAATGGTCTGGCCCTGGCGCGCTGCTCTGTTTAGTCTTTTCTTTATCCCTCTGTGTCGAGGCTTTGCAAAAACATCGGAGAGCAGACAATCTCCCTATATATCAGAGCAGGGATGAACCGAAAGGCCTCATCCACATTAAACAGGCCAGCTGCAGTATTAAATATCAGCATTGTTGTGAAGCCCTGAAAGGCGGCTCCACTGTGGCCCGGGGCTGGGCTCTAACCACGTAACCACCGGGCCCGGCAGTCGGCCGGTGTTTGGTGTGGGTCTTTTGGTCTTGTTCTGTCGGATCACCTGTGGTAGTCCGTGCAAGTCAGCCATGTTATGTTGACACTGTGTTGTTTTAGCAGCCGTACAGAGTGACACCAACCCTGTTTACAATCGTCTGCCTAAAATTATTTTGTCTCTCATTGATTCAGAGCACATTGTGCCAGGATCCAACAGGTCTGAACACGTCAAGATCAAGTTTAGATGTTTCATGGGGCCTGCCTGGTGCGTCGCATGGTTAGAAAACGGGAATGTGTGTTTTGTAGGACACGTAGAAAAGAAGAAACTTGGATCTTGAATCAACGATTCAATATTACGATTTGTTTGATTGTTTACTTTTTTAAACACTAGCAGAATCATGGTTATACTCCATATAAAAGGGTTAAAAAAAATGTACAATAGAATGAAAATGAAATATCTATGGAAATGTGGAAGGCACTTAGCTGATGGTTGTTTGGGCTCAACCCCGGTTCTCACTCTACCTGTTGCCAAGCAACCTTTTCTTTTTGCCAAAGCTAAGAATCTCCCGGCTGTCTGTGAAAAGTAGAGCGTGATCTAGTATAAAAAACATTCATAATATTTATGCATTCATATCGCCCTTTTTCGAAATACAAGTTAGTAGTCATGATGCTTTTTCAGGAAAATATGTAATATTACACATAAACCAATGTGTTCATTCTTTCATATTTGAACATTTCCCCACTAATATTTTTCTTTTTTTCTTTCAGGAAAAGAGGAATTGACGTTGTTCAGGTAAGGTGTCACCTATTGTCCTATAATCACTGTTCGTTATCAATGACTTATGGCCCAAACACGCAGACCTACACACTAATGATTATCAATCCAATATAGAAACACTGCATTGGATTCATCAGCAATCCAACATGGCATCCAAACACTGATCTCTTCTTTCATGTCCTTCACAGTCCTCTACTTCATCCTCCATGTCTGTTTTTCTACCGTCTGTGCCTCGAGAGTTTTCGCTCCCTTTTGGTCATGATGTATTCTGCACACCCAGACAGAACTCCCTCCTGGGGATAGGCCCCAAGTTAAAGGGCTTTGTTTCCTAGTATGTACTTCTGCTTCTCCAGGACAACCAGCAGACCCTATAGCAGAAGTCAGTGGTCCAACAGCCACACAGCCCCTGTGTCTCAGACCTGTTGCCCCTGTGTCTCAGACCTGTTGCCCCTGTGTCTCAGACCTGTTGCCCCTGTGTCTCAGACCTGTTGCCCCTGTGTCTCAGACCTGTTGCCCCTGTGTCTCAGACCTGTTGCCCCTGTGTCTCAGACCTGTTGCCCCTATGTCTCAGACCTGTTGCCCCCGTGTCTCAGACCTGTTGCCCCCGTGTCTCAGACCTGTTGCCCCCGTGTCTCAGACCTTTTGCCGCCGTGTCTCAGACCTGTTGCCCCCGTGTCTCAGACCTGTTGCCCCCGTGTCTCAGACCTGTTGCCCCCGTGTCTCAGACCTGTTGCCCCTGTGTCTCAGACATATCGGTTCAGGGCTGCAGTCCACATTGTGTGCATTAGGATGTAAAGCTTTATTTTAGTGTAGCGAGTGGAAGTTCGCACTACGCACTTATTGTATGTTGTACGTCCTTCCTTGCACTTAAAAATAGTACTTGGCATTGTGTAGCATCTTATAATAGCTAGCTTTGTTGTATACGGAGAATAGGTAAACCTAGCAATTGTTAGTGCTTGGCACTAACAAACAAAAAAGGTTCTATGAACATCCTTACTGTACTGATAGTGATATATTGTTTCTCTTTCTTCTGACAAATGTACTTATTGTAAGTCATTTTGGATAAAGGCGTCTCCTGAATGTAAATGTAAGTTCCTGGTAGGGATCGACCAATATGGATTTTTTAGGGCCGACACGGATTTCTTAGCTGATGACCGATACGCCGATACCGATTTTCTTGAGCCGATATTTGTAGCCGATACTGCTTTTGCTCCCTGAATTTATAAAAAAATCATAAAAATGACACAATGATGAGAACAAAAATTTATTGAACTGTCTGTAAAGCATGCCGGAAAAATAAATAAATAATAAAATCCCCCCCAAAAAATTGGCTGATACATGTAAAAAATGCAAATATTGGCCGATATATCGGTCGATCACTAGTTCATGGTAGACTGCTGGTGCTCCAGACATGCTGTGGGTTGGGCTCCAGAGTCAATTTGTGCAATTTTAGCTTTACAAATATTCTATATTTTTCCTTTTTTTTATGACGATGTAGTTAAGGCGGCAGGCGTGTGTTGCTTAGGCGGCCGCCTAAGCTGTAAAGTGCTGTGGGAAACCCTGGCGTTTGTGTGTTTGGAGACAGAGCGGGAGGTCATTGACAGGGTGATTTAGTTATCTTGTGGCTTTCATATCCCAAAAGAGAAACTATGTATACAGTTCCTATTCCTTTTTTAATATAATATGGGAGGAGAGATTATCCTTAATGGTTACGATGTAGTGTTGGCTTTTTATTAAGCTATTTCCTGTAATAGAATATTTCCCTGAATGAATCCTACCAGCAAAGACCTTGAGGCCTGATAGATGGGGGGTCAGTCAGCCTTGGCTACCCAAGGTTTTCATGATTTAGATCGGTCACTTCACACGTTACTATCTTCTGAAGGACGTTAAACCCCACACAAGGAGATGGCTTACCTCAGGAGGAAGAGCGGGTTGACTTGTAACCAGAAGGTTGCTAGTTCAATCCCCGTCTCCTCCTCCCACCTCCTCCGAGTGTCGAGGTGTCCCTGAGCCAGACACCTCACCCTAGCTGCTCCTGATGAAATGGCTGTTGCCATGGTTGACTCCGCCGTCGGTGTGTGAATGTTTCTATGAACCGTAGGTCGCTTTGCTAAATGCCCCAAATGTAAATGTACAAGGTAGAAGGGGTTGAGTGTGGTGGCAGCATCTTACCCCCCCACCCCCAACCAAGAATCGCCAAAATGACGTCTTTCTAGTTTGACCGCTCTCCCTGAGATGCAGCTGTGTCTTCCTTGCCAGGGCGTTGCAGGGAGTGTACCTCTGTATTTATAACGCCGTGTTTCAAACCTCTGGAGGATTGGTTGGCGGTGGTTATGACATCATTTTTTGCAAAGCGTGGCTAAATTTGTCCGCCCCTGGGAGCTCATTTGACGTTTCCATTTGAAGCGTGGGAACAACATCTGTATGTTATCCATAAAAAAGAGGAAATAAACAGGACAGTAAAGATAACATTAATTGTGCAACATTATGATGGGCTGGTTGGCGATCACAGTGACGACCAATAGAGCTCTTTCAGCATTACCAGTAATATACACTATGTCATGTCATGGCTTGACAGCTCAGTATTTTCGGTTTTCCTTGTTTCCTGTGATCCATCCACTGCTTTGGATGAATTAATCTTTGGGAACCTCAGTGGGCAGCCTCCTCCTGGGCAGCCCGTTATCTCCCTGCAACACCAGCAGAGAGCGGGGTGAACGTCTGCCTGTGGTTTCCATGGTTTCTTGGTGTTTGTGTGTTCTAATTCACTCCACAGAAAAGCAGTTGAAGCTGTTTGGGCGGTATTGGTCTTGGTTTCTCCCAAGGGGTCCGTATAGGCAAGACCCTCAAGGCTTCAGTGCTCCGTTTGTTGGCCCTATGTCCACTGATGGGCCGTATCTCGACTGGTGGGCTGTATATGCACTGATGGACTGTACGTCCACGTCAAAGTGGCCTAATAGCTATGGACCCGGGGCTATGAGCTCATGAGGACATTCTGACCAGATTATCTTGCTTGGCTCTGACTGCGAGTGAGTCCAACCGTTCAGAGCCAGGACCATATCATTTACACGCGTGCCAAAACAAAGCTATTGACTTATCTGTATCAGACAGTGCATAAGTGCTTTGGAAGTTAAAGTTAATTTCTGGGCGCTTGTTATAACTCAGCCGCATATTCAACTGTGGTCAAAGCTTTTTTTCATAACTTACAAGCTTTATAAGCTATAATTTAAATATATGCACAATGTCTGCATACTGTTTGACACAAAGGGATGCAGTCAAAATGGAGATGGAGAGGCTGAGTTCTTGGAGTCATTCACTCAGCCCCAAGCATACAGTAGAGTATAGACACCACAACAAAGCACTCAGGCTCCATGTGTGTAAACCAAAATGACACATACATAAGAAGCACAGTGTAATCAATATTTCATCAGCACAAAACGCTTTTACATCATCTAAGAATCTTAATGTTCCCGTCTCATTCTCCTGCCCTGCATCTGAATCCCTTGCTGTAGTAACATCTGTTACCATTTTATGAAGCAGAGTGGTCCCTGGTCAGACAGAGTGCATCCGTGTTTTATACAGTTGGTGTTTTATGCATAGGCAGCCGACCACCTGTTTAAATGAAACCTAGAGGCTGAAATCTGATAGGTCATTATGGTAGAGCCATGAGATGGCGTGTCTGTTGGGCCTGCTTGTTGTGGTGTAGATCATAGATACTAGTAGGTATGTAGTAGGCATGCTGTGAGCAAAAGTACAAACATAGATCCGTAGTCAAAAGGATGTAGAGATGAGACTGTGAAGATTCTTTCCAAAACCTGACTCCTTCCTGTCCATCACTAAATCCCAGCAAAGGTTTGACACGGTTGACGAGGAATCAGTTTTTCGCCAAACGTTGTTAAGTCTCCATTATTGATATGCCTCTGATGGCAGCGAGCGAGGGGGACGTATTGGACAGGCGCTCCCTTGCCAACCAAGCCTGCTGGGCAGCATTGCAAGAGCCAAAGACCCGCTTTGTAACAGAGCCTCTGGGTAAACGCTCGCTTGGCACCGTCCTCTCTCCCTCCATTTCCACTTGTCCTCTGCTTTTGTCTTCTAAACCTGAGCAGGGCCGCCGGAGCTTTGGCACGACAGCTGTTTTCTTCCCTCCCTTTTGTGTCGAGTCGCTCTGTTCACTCTCATTTAAAAAACGTCCAAACAGAAAAATGTGTTTAGCTAGCCCCCCGCCTCGTCATCGTGCGTCTCAAGTCTAGATTAACTCGTGGTTAGCCTAATGTACTTCTCTGTGATGCGTATCCATGGTGATGAAGGCTGAATGTCAAATACCTCATAAGCTTCTGTACCAGGGAGGGTGTCTGCTGAGAGACGTCTCATTATTCGATAGCCTCCAGGGGAGACCATCAGAGCTGCAACCAGCCAAATTAGCTCTGTGTTTGACCCAGCACTCATGATTTCACTCATGAGACTCACTGCTAGGCTTTTTTCCTCCATCTCTTCGGTTCAGTCTGTACTTCATGAGTTGTGGCCCCTGGCCCTAATATCTCTGCTACATGTAGGTCCACTTACACGAGTGTGTCAGGGGTCCGCACGCCATCCAGCATAATCATTCATCACATCTCCCGCTGCACTCTGAGCACACGGTATTTATCCAATCAGATTAAAGAAGGGAAGATGAGGTCGGGCAGCTACATGGGAACCGCCGTGAGGCAGAGGAGAGACGAGGACAGGGTCGGCTGCCCCCTCGTCCGCTCAGAGACATCGTACCAACAGTGGACCCTCGGCTAGTGTGTGGTCCCGCCAGGGACAGGAATGGTCATATATGGTGCCGCTCTCTTTGTTTGTTGTTGATCAGAATTGGTTGAGTTGGATCTCCCAGGGGGGGCCCGCCAAAGCCCTCGGTGGAGCTCAATAAAAGCTGGAAATATTTTTCCTTCTGACCCGCCGTCCGTCCCCACGTCCTGCTGTGTTCTCCAGGCAGTCCACCAGTACCGCAGCCCACCCGGACCCCCCCGTCCCCCGTCCAGAGGGACGCGCAGGGAGATTCTCTGACATTACCGCTTTTAGCATTCAGCCCCCCCCCCCCCCCCCCCCGTCCACAAGCACTTGACCCCTGGGTTTGAAAGAGCGCCGGAACGACGTCACTCTCAATCCCCGTAGGGGGAGAACAGCTCATCCCCTCATAGGTGCCCTCTTTGGTGGGCAATGATCCCAACCACGGAGCACATTGGTTTGGCCTGCCCGGTGATCAAACTAGCAACCTTCCGGTTACCAGCCAACCCGCTCTACCTCCTTAGCCTCATGCCGTGCAGAGTTCCATCTTCATTCAATCCGTCTTCATCAGACTGCACGCTGCTGCTGCTGCTGCTGCCATCTCCCGTCTCCTCTGGTGCTGCTGTGCTTGAACACCATGGATGCAGTCTGCATGTTGCAACAGGATGGAGATTTTTTGGATGTTGACTTTTCAACACACGGCTCTCAAGGTGCACGTGGGTGTTGTTTTCCATCACACATTTCTAAACCCTTCTTTGTTCGCTTGTCATGTCTGAGGCTTTTTGACGAATAGGTCGTACAGTTGTCTCGACTCACTCGCTAAAGAGAGCTTTTTGCATTGTTGAACCTTTTTAAATTATTAAATGGCTTACTTACTACTAGTTAGTAAGTAAGGCAGATGTTCTGTAATCCTGGTGTCAAACATGTTGCTACTGGAAAAATGATGATCAGACCTCAGGAAAGCTAGCCACCAGGGAAACCAAATGAGGCGTTGTCTTAATAGTGCATTGCAATTCATTAATCTGCAGTAGTCAAAATAGCATGTTTAGGGACATCAACTTTTAATGAGGAAATTCTCTTGACACCGATGCCGTTTTAACAGGTCATTGACATTCAGCGACGCTTAATCAGTGTAGAAACTCTTGCATTCGATTTCTGCCTCATTACTCATAATTCCAGATAAAACAACTTCACTTAAACCCCCAGATAAGAGATCATTATCACCTCAGCAGAAACCTACCCTCAGTAAGTTCCTGTATGCCCGACGCGGAAATGGGTTGAGATGTTTCACAGTGTCTGATTTACTTATTTATCGACCAAGGGTACTAATTAATGACCTGGCCATCACTTCTGGGATGATTAACTGGCCCCCATTGACTCTGGCTCTCGCCCCCCCCCCCTCAACCAACAGAGCTGTACGGGTTTACAGCCTGGGCCTGGGCCTCCCATTGATAACAGTCCGTGTAGCTAAGGCGTGGTGGTGCTGGGTTTGCCGCACAAAGGGGGATCTTGTTAAAGGTATCCTACTCCAGTCTGAGCTCTTGTTGATGCAGGTGCTGCCTAACCATCCCGTTGTGAAGGGTAATCTGGTAATCACCTGTTCACAGATTAGCCATGCATGGGCAACAGGTACAGCCCTATTACGTAAGCGGCCTAGCACAATCAAAGCGAGCTGAGCGTGACCGAGAAGCAGTAGTAACAATCCAGGAGCAGATGTTTGTTGTGGGTCGTCTGTTATGGCTACAGAAACGATTGACTCATAGGTTCAGTGAGTCAGCCCAGGCTGGTGCGTTGGCTCCACTGACCTGGGTGTAGATGTGTGGAGCGCTCTGTCCGTCGATCTGCTACTGAACACCCCAGGGCCCTGGCCCAGGTCTACCCTCAACGTACGTGTCTGATAGATGTCATAGAAACGGCCATGAAGCATTGTCAGCTCCTCTCCTTCTTTCTAACATGAAGTGAAACCGCCCCCCCTGAACGTGTTTTCCTGTTGTGTTAAAGAAACTGTAGCCGGTCTCCAAGGGAACTGGAGTCGGTTTGTGTTCATATTTCAGGTCAGCTGAGCACTTGGCAAATGAGGCGTTAATTGTTTTCATTTCCAACATCCCAAATAAACAACTTTGTCCTGTTTTAAATTCATGAATGACACCTCAGCTACACTAGAATAACTTAAAGGAGTACCAAAAGTACATTGAATGGATAATATATTTATTTACAACAAAACAACATAAAACAACTGTAGAAGACACAAAACATTGAGATGGAGGGGGCACTGGTCGTCTTTCCTCAGTGGCCTTCATATACCACCTGCCCCAGCATTCAACACGCACACAACTAATTACTAATTAACTCATGAACTCAGAACCAGAAAAGACGGGACTGAGGCAAACGGTAAAACCGGTTCGAACCGAACCAAACCTAACACCAAGGCTTGACTGTCGGTCATGACGAACCATCATATTATCCTAAAACAAGCTACTTTGTTTTTGCTCTTGATCGTGTCCCCCACATCCTGGAAGCATTTGACCTTTAACACCTGACTGTTCCCTCCCTAGCTGGACCTCAGCCAGCCCCTGGAGGAGCAGGGACCCCTGGACGTGATCATCCACAAGCTGACAGACCTCATCCTGGAGGCCGACCAGAATGACTCGCAGGCCGTGCTTCAGGTGCAGAGAGTGCAGGTAGGAACGGCTCCTCCAGAATCACCTCCTAGAACTGCTCTAGGGAGTTCAGCTCAGGAAAAGAGGTCAACATGTGTGAGCAGAACATGTGTGGATGGAGTGGGTGTACAAAGGACATCCGATGTATAAATATGTGTTGAAAATCCCATGTATTCTTTACAAGCATACAAAATACAAGGAAGAAGATTCTCCATTTCATTTTGAGGCTGCTCAACACTCACCAACACATGAAACCAGAAACTGCTTGCAGCAAGGGTTGGTTTTGTGGAGTTTGACTCCACAAAGCGTTGACTCTTTTCCAAACAGTACTCCTACTTTAGTCTATATCTGTTGCAATAACCATCATATAGCAGAAATATCTACCCTGACATAATCGCACAAAGTAGGACACAAGAGGCAGGACTGCTTCATGGATCTAGCTCGCTGGGGATTTCTGCTCTCTGTCTTCTATCCTCCAAAAAATAAACTGTTCCTATTCCTTAATGTTTTAAAGCCAGACGGATGATTAGATCAAATAGGTTGGAATAAGTTTTTGTTTTATAAAGAATATCTGTTATTTGTTGTTCCTGGGACTGTGACATTAGGTGGTAGTACTAATGGTATAAAACCTAGAGATCCGTTTTTGAAACCTCAATTTACTTTCAAATGACAAATACATTTATATGAGATAGTGGGCCCTTTAATGAACTGTATTTAAATCTCCAGTCTAAATTTCAACTTTGTCACAAAGGTATTATAAGCTAACATCCAAATATGTAGTAACCTGTTTTTGATTCACAGAATAATCAGATGAAGCAATTCTCAGCATATCTGCGGAAGGCGGATGCTAATTTGTATCTCAAATAGATAATTCACCAAGAAGTCAGAAACTATGCCAACAAGCAGTGAACCGCATGCTATCCGAAGATCATCATGCTGGTCTTGTGCTGCTTCAGACTGCTGTAAGATGCGTTTGATTGTCACAGGAACTTCTACTGATCAGTATATCAGTCTATCGGTTAACATCTCCAACCGTGAATGTGTCTTCACACTTGAGGATTTAAAATACACTTGGTATGAAAATGAATTCCATCTCATGATCACACCTCTCTCTCTCTCTCTCTCTCTCTCTCTCTCTCTCTCTCTCTCTCTCTCTCTCTCTCTCTCTCTCTCTCTCTCTCTCTCTCTCTCTCTCTCTCTCTCTCTCTGATCCTTTAATCCAAATGACTCAGAGGAGCTGTGAAGCTGGTCACTTAGTCACTCAGTCCCTTAGTGACTAGGACTAGTTGGTATGTGTTACCTCAATATTGACTTTTTGAGTTATTTTAAGGGATTGTCCATATTTTGAATTGTCTTGTTGGCTCCTTAAGTCCTTTAGGATTCTGACATTGAATTCTTTGAGAATGTAATCATTGTGTGTTCTCGTACGTTCATCAAAACAACTAAATCAATCCATTAGTTGCAGACCTGGCCCCCTGTAAAACACATTAGACAGATGGAAACGGCTCTGTGCCAGCCGCCATTGGTCTCATCCGGGCCCCTCATCCTCTGCTGGCCGGGCTGACTCAGTCTCCCCAGCAGGCTGGAGGCTCGTAGCAACAGGGCAGAGGGACAGCCTGTTCCGCCAGGAGGCTGGCTCCGTCCAAGGCCCATTAGAGGTGAACCTGAAACCCTCGGGGCCAGCGCCACTCATCATTCCGAGCACATGCACGCCCTGTGTAAAGGCTGTTAGAGGGTGGGGAGCTGAGGGGAACTTTGAACCGGCCGGCCGGCAAGAGGTTTTATTGTGGCGTTATCAGGAAGGTGAGGCTTTGTTTCCCTCCAAACCTAAACCGACCGCAAGATGTGCACATGTAGGTTTTAGGGAAATTACAACACACTGCAGACAGGTGATGTGTCTGCAGACAGGTGATAGTGTCTCAGAATGTGTCAGAAGAGTAATTAAAATTAAACCGTGTTTAAGTTATGAATTGGGCAATAACTAGGGCCTGAATGCGATGACTTGTCTCCTATTGTTTGGATCTGCAGACCAGGGGATAGAATGTAAAAGAGGTTGAACACGAGGCATGCCTCTCCCTCTTTCGCCCTGGCAGTAAAACATCTCTCATCGTTCCGAAAACACTCTGAGGAACAGCGTGTATCACTGCTCACCTCCCCGCTTGGAAACCAAAATGTTTTGTCCGTGTGTCTGAACTACTGCTCAGATGCCAGCAGCCCTCAGTCCCACACCGCGGCCTGCTCCTCTAAACCACGGCAGATTCATTTGGGTGGCTTATTTCTTCATGGGTTTTTATTTTTTGTTCTCAGTCTGACCTGACAGTCCGACCTGACAGACTCTGATCAATGCCGCGCGGCAGGAAATCCTACAGATGGCTCCTCCGTCTCGGGGACAAACCTCCAGGCTTTGTTTACGGGCCACGTGCCAAGGGCGGTGTGCTGCGTGGAGGCACGGGGCCTGGGCTGCGTCTGCTGGCGCTGCCGCCACCGCCACCGCCGCTGGCTCCTGTCAAGCAGACGCGGATGAGTGTGGACACCCGGTGATTTACATGCTGTGACGCAAAACACTGAGGAAGTCGTGTGAGGAGTGGGGTGCGTGGTCGGAGCCAGGCTGTGCTGCAGGCCTTTAGAAGGACTAATAAAGTTAGAAAGAGGATTGTTGTTGTTGTTGTTGATGGTGCTTCCACCAAAACAGGAGCATAAATAGGGAAAGAATAGACAGGGGGTGGTGGGGGGAACATATTTGAAGGAGATGGCTGGGTAAGGAGTGGTTTAAGGGTCTGGTTACGTAAGGCATAGAAGGGAGGTGAACGACCTCGTCCTGCAACAACCTGCCTCTCAGGCAAAGGATGACCTCATGTGACTTGCAAACAGACACACACAGGCACACACACGTACATACACATGCATATACACAGGCACACACACACAAATGCACACACGGCGCATACTTGCAGTTAAGCCCCTAAGTGTTTGCTTGAAGAAGCACTTCAAACAAATAACCACTGCTGTGTGATGGAAACGTCTCCCGAACTGCACTACTTGGGATTTGAATGCATGGTGGGAATGACCAACCCCCAGTTTGTGACATTCAGAATATAGAAAAATGCAAGGGCTTTCATCAGTGGGTCTTCACCATTGTGTAACCTTCCTTCCCCGATAGAGGGTGACTGAACTGGCATCTATTTAATGAATATCTTTGGGATTGCCGCTTCAACCTGTCTTCTCAAGCTTGTGTGTGCGTTTGCCATCAATGTTTTTCGACTTGTGTTTTTCAGGACTACATGGATGCCCACCCCGAGACCATCATCCTGGACCCCCTCCCTGCCATCCGGACCCTCCTAGACCGCTGCAAGTCCTACCAGCTCATACACAAGATAGAGGACTGTATGCAAGGTAGGCAGTACACTCCCACCCACCAACCCACCTGGTCCCAGCTAGGGGGGTCCTCAGACCATGGGGGGCCCACCTAGTACCAGCTTAGGGGGGGCCTTCGACCGTGGGGTACCCACCTAGTCCCAGCTAGGGGGGTCACCAGACCGTGGACATACACTATGGAGTTTTGGGCGTTTTTTGGAGTTCAGAATCTCGCCAGATTAGGAGCAAAATAGACCCTTTTCACAGCATAGTCTCTCCTCATGTTAATTAGGAGTCTGCTCTTTTGACGTGCCGGGGCATCTGTAGAAGACTTCACTTGTGAAGAAATCTTGCTGTGAACACAGACGCTGTGCCCTGGTGCTTGAAGGTGGCAAACCATAATGAGTGTTATGAGTTGTTTGTTCTGCGATGGCACCTCTGTGAAACGGTTCTATTGCGCTGGAATCTGAAGTGTTTGGACGTTCTGATTGAGGGTGCAAGTCCATGCAACTGTCTAAAGGAGAGTTTGGTCGTGCAGGGTTGTGCGTGCCGGGGCCTGTTCTCCATGTGCACGGTACTGCAACACTTGTCCTCCGTCACCTTCCATCAACATTACTACACAAAACGTAGACAACTCTGGATTGTGATCCGAAATAGCATGCGAGCCGGAGTGAAACAACCAGCACATGTGTTATTAATGAACAGGAACTGAGGATCTCTGCGTCTCCTCTCCGGGCCGGAGTAAGAGAGCGGCGGAGTAGAACCACACTCTTAACAGATTGATGGTGCCTACTGCTTCCGAGCCCAGGATTTATCCCTGGCCCGACGTAGCTCTCGCGTCACAAATTGTATTTTTCCCCCCTCAGTGTGACAGCCATTCATCTCCCCTCACTCTCCTGTCTGAACCTTGCATGAACCCATGGGCCCTGTGGGGGGGTGGGGTGGGGTGGGGGGTGTGTGTGTGTGTGTGTGTGTGTGTGTGTGTGTGTGTGTGTGTGTGTGTGTGTGTGTGTGTGTGTGTGTGTGTGTGTGTGTGTGTGTGTGTGTGTGTGTGTGTGTGTGTGTGTGTGTGTGTGTGCCTCCTCATATGGCCCCCGTTAGCACCTATCCCTGTCACTGGGTCTATAAACGTGTGGCCAATTTCTGTTGGCCGGGCTGACAGCGGAGCAGCAGAGTGATGACAGGAGGTGAGCAGCAGGAGCAGACACGCCCCTCCCCCCCCCCCCCCATTATACACACACCGCCTACACACCCTGTAAACACACCTGGGACTCGTCGTCTGCGTCTTAATATTTCCTCTGAACATGGCAGGGAAATGTTGTTACTCCACCGTATGACAACGGGGAGACACACACACACACACACACACACCTCTTCTGTGTGTTCACCAGAAGAAGCAAGACTTCTCTTGTCAGTGTTACGGACAATTTACGCTGTCTGCACAGTCGGCAGTTTATTTGAAAATAACCTAAAGAATCCCTCAGAATTTTCAACAGGCTCTGGCACGATGACGGTTATGCAACAACACCCTCCGCATCCCGCTACTTCTCCCTCCTCTCGCTCTCTTTTCCTGGCTCTGCACGTGTGTCCGTCCCGTGGTGTGACTGTGATGAAAGAGGAAAGCCGGCCTGCTCATTGCAAATCTTTTTAACGTGCCCTTGCAGCTCTCGCAAGATGTGCTTGCGTCGATCGCTCGCAATGATTCGACCACGTCGAATTTTGGTGGTTGAAACCGTGTTGCTTAGTGCTGCACACCACTTCAACTGGAGGGAAAGATGATAGTTTAAATAAGGAGTTATCACGGTCCTTTCTGTGATGAGCTACACACAGCAGGCGCTAGTTTAGCGACGAATAGACACGGCGTTGATGGTGGAGTTTAACAGTGCGTCATCACAGAGGGGAAGAACGGCAGAGACGAGAAAGTCTTCTTCTCTCTCGCTCTGTCCCCTCTCTTCCTCTCCCTCTCTCTCGCTGGCTCTCGGGCCCAGTCACTTCCTCCTGCTTATCAGCTGAGAGCACAGAGTTCTGGACCGGCTCCAGCTGCCTAGGCAACGGGTTCTAAAGGCCTAAAGGCGCTGCCATGTGAGGCAGCCTGAGCCGCTCAGAATAGCCTTCAATGGCAGGAAGCACTCGAGGTGCACCCTGCACTTCTGTGGAAAGAGAGCAAAAATAAAAGACGTGTATACAAACCCTTTCTCCGGAGTCGCTCCGCGATGCGGGGGCGGTCTCCCGAGCCACACAAACATCTCTGCTTTACGGGAATTGTTTGAATTACTCCAAACAGGCGAAGGAGAATGAAGTTATTGTAATGGTCTGTTTAATGGAGGGTGGCCAGACAATGGCCGTGCTAATGGATGGCCGCTGGACAAAGCCAGGTGTGCGTGATTCATGGTTCCTCGGGCTGGAACGCACGCGCAGCCTCCCGGGCCCGCTCCACGGCGGTTTTGTGTTCCCCCAGAGAAGCAGAGCAAGGTAGCTGTTTAGACAAGCCGATGGAATCGACGGGCGCTCTGTTTATGCGCCACTTTGATGCATCAGACTGTTTTCATACCTAGCAACTGTCGTCAGGTCTCGAACAACAGGCTGTTTATTGTACTTCGCTTGCGGGTCCTTAAAGGTATTCTTTCTCCACTTAAGGTAAGCCCGTGTGAATAGAGGGGGGGTTGGGGTTGGGGGGGGGGGGGGGGGGGGGGGCGTTGGGATCAGGATGTTCCCGTGGGATGGAGACCCCCCATGGTCTTTTGTAGAGTCGGACTACTGCAGTCAGGCTTTTTAGTGGCGTTGTGTTCACGTATGGAGCTGTATTGTCACAACACGACCCCACAGTAACCAGCTAATTTGTTAATGGGACGACACGGTAAAAACAAACCTCCTGGGACAGCAACGCCTTAGGAAGAAATGAGAACGCTCTCATTAGCCAAATTAAAATTAAATGCTTGCTTAAATGCATCAGCTTCAGGAATCAGACACTGAGCATAAAAATGATCAACTTCAGTCTCTTGTCGTCTCTCTCTTGCACATAGTTGACCCCACTGACCCCGCCGATTCATCTCATCCACTGAGAAGCTCCCCTCAAAGTCATGAAGGATCCATCACATTTCCTTTTGTCTTCCGAGACACGATTTGCAACGTTGTGATTGGAAGAGTAGTGAGGATGCTGGGCGGTTGCTAGGCAACGAGATACGGGCAGCAACATGCAAATTACTGCAAGCTAAATATACTCGTCTCAGAACACAGAAGCCAGTGCAGCATCATATCAAATCATCCAATCCCTTCATACGTTCTCCCCCCATGTTCAGAGGGTCGGGGTCAGCAGCGTTTATTTATTTTATTTAGCTGACACCTTTTTGGAGAGAAACCAAAGATGGCTGACGGGAGGGACGGGAGCTTTGTAACGGGGACCGGCTCCGCTGGGTCTGAGGGTAGCCTGCGGTGTTTAGACAGAGGTGAAGATTGATCTCCACACCCCCCTCCACCAGGGGTGCAGCAGGAGTCACGCGGGGACACCGCGAGACGCAGGAACACTCATCTGACTTATCCCCACTGTGCCCCTCATATCAGTTCTCAGCTCAGGGGGCCACTGTGATGGTTGTTTTGGTTTGAACGCAGCGCTAAAAGTTATGAGATACTTTACGCGTGACAGGGTCTAAATCAGCCGTGTTTGGGGAAGGCTGATGTCACAGAAACATGTGGTTTTGTGAGGGATGTTTTGGTGCTGCTCTTCCTGGCAGAGTGAGACAAGTGGAGTCCGACTCATACAGGATGCTCATGCTCAGTGTTTTTGTGGATGATAACGCATATGGTGTCAGAGATACGCGTTGTGAGCTGCGGCTTAACTTTGAGACGCATTGCATTTTCCTTGCACTAGAAAAGTGTTGTTTCGTTACTGCCAATTAACAATTACATTATGATAATAAGGAGATAATGAAAGGTCATCAAAGTACAGCCTACTTTTATTTCAAGATATTTTGGTATTATGCACTTGCATATCAAACAACAGGATTAGAATAGGATTTGTGAGGATGTCCAACCAATGGATTTCCATCCTCAATGTCATTGGTGTATTTAAAGGGAATCTTTAGGACCCTATTTAAAAAAAAATTTGGGTCCCCGGGGTCTTCGTTGCCTCTCATTGACGGGGCGCTTTGGCCCCAAAGGATTGCTGAGCGTTTTTACAGCTTACCGCTGCAGCATTCCTGCTCAATACTGGACCAATCTCAAACTGTTGTCCATACTCGTCCCGTATTCATTCAGGAGACAATTAATGTATAAATATAGGACAGCCTCCGTGCATCTTACCGCCTTAACCCAACCAGCAACAACACAAGACAAGAAACATGTATGGAGCTTGGAGTCAGAACTTCAGTGGACAGTATGTGAGCAGCGCAGAGCACCGGAGCAGAGCAGCAGAGCTGTGTGCAGAATGTGAGCAGGCCAGAGCAGCAGAGCAGAGCTGTGTGTAGAACGTGAGCAGGCCGGAGCAGCGGCGCAGAGCTGTGTGTAGAACGTGAGCAACGGAGCAGAGCTGTGTGTAGAACGTGAGCAGGCCAGAGCAGCGGAGCAGAGCTGTGTGTAGAACGTGAGCAGGCCAGAGCAGCGGAGCAGAGCTGTGTGTAGAACGTGAGCAGGCCAGAGCAGCGGAGCAGAGCAGGCCAGAGCAGCGGAGCAGGGCAGCAGAGCAGGGCTGTGTGATGCTGCTCCGCGTCAAGCCCCTGAGGGAGACTTATTTTCACCTTCAATTAACAGAGAGGTTCTCATTACAGCGCCTCCCTGAAGTAAAAACAGAGTGATATTCTGAAGTCCTCTTTTTTTATCCTGCCCTCTTTCATGGCGAAGCTCCGGCAGCGGCTGGACTACAAGGCCTTGCACTCAGTGAGCAGTCCTCATGACTGAAGCCCAAGGCCTCTGGCTCAAGAGCCGCTTCGCTCTGCTGCTCCTCTCCAGACAGCGTGACTGGAAGAGCATCACAAGGAAGAACAGTCAAATACATCCAGAATGGGACCTGGTCCAGAAGCTGACAATGCAAACTTTTCAGGAACACGAAAGCTTCCACTTCCTGGAATGCCTTTCCACTTCCTGGATGAACTCTTAACCTCTGGGCTTCACTGGCCCAATCTGGGCCAGTGAAGTGTGTGTGTGTGTGTGTGTGTGTGTGTGTGTGTGTGTGTGTGTGTGTGTGTGTGTGTGTGTGTGTGTGTGTGTGTGTGTGTGTGTGTGTGTGTGTGTGTGTGTGTGTGTGTGTGTGTGTGTGTGTGTGTGTGTGTGTGTGTGTGTGTGTCTCAGGAGCTCGCTGCTCAGCATTAGAGAGAATGTAGTGAGATCCGTTTGTCCGGACCTCAGTGGGGCAGGCCTGTCCACCACTGAGGCCCACAGAGAACCAATGCCAAGTGCTTTCACTTTTGGCTTTAGTCCGGTGCAATTCATTAGAATCCCGTCACGGCCCGCAGACAAGGAAACGCAGGCGAAACATGAGGCAGCACATCCATAATAGGCAGCTGTCATATTGTGTATTTATTTAAAGGGGCTGTTAATATACAACTGTACATGCTCTCCTTATTTGTGGTACATAATCATTCATACGGTTTATTTAAACCCTTTCTAAGGAAGTATTCAAACGTAAACTCTTCATTCACAGAGGTCACTGAAGGACCTCCTAAGCAAACCGAAGCAGCCACCAGAGCCTGAGTCTCTCTTCCCAAGAGGCATGCTGAGGCCCAGACTGTCTGGGCCTCAGCCTCTTGTACGACCACAGCCTCTTGGAGGAAGCCATGCGTTATCAAAAGCATCCGTTCAGCCCTTATTTCAGCAGCCGAGCTCGGTGCGTGTCGGTAATGGACGCCGTCCATCAGAGACGGTGTTCAGTCAGCCTCCCTCCCTCCCTCCCTCCCTCAGAGAGCCGCAGCGCCGCCCTCAGCGATGATGTCACCGAGCAGCACTGGGTGTAAGCGTGCGGTGCACGTCCTCCCCAGAGCAGGTCCAACCTGTTTGTGGAGTCCTGAACGTGGTTCCCTGTGTGTGTGTGTGTGTGTGTGTGTGTGTGTGTGTGTGATGCCAGGGAGGTGCTGGAGCGCACGGCTAGCAGCCTTCAGATGGGCTTAATGGAACCAGGATACAGCCCTGGGCCCCCTTCGTCTCTGTCTCTGTCTCCGTCTGTCTCTCT
Organism: Micromesistius poutassou; assembly: GCF_964030765.1. Taxonomy (NCBI): domain Eukaryota; kingdom Metazoa; phylum Chordata; class Actinopteri; order Gadiformes; family Gadidae; genus Micromesistius; species Micromesistius poutassou. The sequence goes on from NC_140287.1 coordinate 10,356,228, forward strand.
CTATCTCTGTGTGTCTCTCTCTCTGTATCTCTGGCTCTCTCTCTCCGTAATTTACGCAGTCACTCACTCACTCACTCTCTCTCTAATCCTGTCAAAGGGAGGGAAAGGGCATGAAAATGAAGAGGTGTGTGTGTGTGTGTGTGTGTGTGTGTGTGTGTGTGTGTGACCGGGGGTGTAGATAAAGCGACCTCTCCATAGCCCACTAATGTCCCACTGTGATAGCAGGACGCGCTGTAACCCAGCCTTGGCTTGTGGGCGGCAGGAGGCGTAATGCTGGGGACGGATAAAGATGACTCGCAAACAAATGTTGTTTATGTTAGCCCGGTTATCTCCGAAGGTTAGCCTCAGACGGCCCACGCGATCCATGTATCTTTATAGCTAGCTATCACGCTGAAGCCAAGACTTAATGAGAACTCCTTGTTTTATTGTTATGTGCGCTAAATGTCATCGCACATGATCGCGCCGGCGCCGGTGTCTGGCTATCAACCAACCGTTTTAGTTTATGATTTCAGTACGATTTATGAGCGCTTTGAACTGATAACATTACCCTTTAAAGGTTTGGTGGGATTTTTTTTCGTTAAAGGTTTTGGTGAAGCTAAGTTAAATAGTTAGAACAGTTAGAAGCGGATGGGTTTGGTATGATCCCTGACCTTTCCAGCTCCACTGCTGAGGGCTGCAGGCCTTAACCACAGCACCACCTGCCTCATCCCTCCACACTCCTCCAGCCAGCTCTCTCTTACATCCTCCCTTTCTCTCCTCCCCAGATGAGAGGATCTGCTCTCCTCCCTTCATGGTTCTGAACCAGGAGTGCGGCCCGGACACGCTGGAGCAGATTGGGAAACACGGCATCACGTTCCCCTTCAGTAAGTCCTTCTATCACCCATCAGGTTTCAGGCCCAGCACGGTCTGCCCTGCTGGGCCCAGTCCCTCCCCGTGCCCGGCCGGGGGAAGGCCAAGGAATACCCTTTAACACCGGCTGGTGTTAAAGGGTCGGTCCGGCGCCTTGTGTGCCGGCCCGGAGCGCTGTGTGCCGGCCTGGAGCGCTGTGGGTCGGTCCGGAGCGCTGTGTGCCGGCCTGGAGCGCTGTGGGTCGGTCCGGAGGTAGTAAACTGGGGTAGTAAACTATTAAGTGTACACTGGGTATGTTTATTTCGGTTATGATTCACTGGATATCAGAGCCAATGTTGTGATGATTCTACTGACCGAAATGTAATGATTCATTCAAACAGAGTATCAACAAGAATGTGAACTGATGGCTAAAACGTGCGGTGTGCCGCGTGTTTATCAGCACGGGTTTCCAAAACAGAGACGGAATGGGCTGCTAATCTCATTAGGGATATAGGCTAGAGGCAAACGGCTCTGGTACCGTCTTGTTGTGGTCGGAAGCTGAGGAAAATACTCCTTCTACGACATTTTAATGAAATAAATTACAGGTTTCGTCAATGAACAAGTCGTTTGCCCTCTTGTCCCTTCTACCGCGCTCCCTCTCCCTCCTAACCTGCGACTGCGTGTCTCTCTCGCTATTTTTCAGTTTGCAAAACACGGGTGGCCCATGGAACCAACTCTCATGAGGTAAGGGGTCAGAGGTGAAGCTTCCCTCGTGTGGTTTGCTCAGTGTAAGCAGTAACACTGTTCTCTATGGCGGCTTGGCATTTACCCCAAACAAAGGGCAGGGATCAGCCGCAGGGCCCGGCTCATCCCTGCTAGCTTTACGGCCATCCAGGCCGGATTTTCCACATTCCTGCACATGCACACACAAACATACACATATGTGCGCACACGCACACGCACACGCACACGCACACAAACACACATATTGAACCTTGAACTTGGAACCCTGAAGTTTTAACAACACCCTCGGGGCATTTTTCGTATCGTGTTTTGAAGTATTTTTTTCCCTCGTGTGTGTTCCCAAGATGTCCATCATCTTCAGCGAGGAGGACCTGAAGAACGTGAGGCCGCCGTGCGTGATCCAGAGCTTCATCAACCACAACGCCGTGCTGTACAAGGTGTTTGTGGTGGGCGACGCCTACACGGTGGTGGAGCGCCCCTCCCTGAAGAACTTCCCCTTCGGACCCGCAGGTGAGGGGAGGGGGCGTGGGGAGACGCAGGCCGGCCGGGCCAAAGTGTTCCAAAGAATCTCCAGAATCCTCTCTGGTGGTTCCCGTAGAAAGTCTGTTTATAGCTCCCCGCCATCTGCTGTACACGCCCCTCGAGGAAGTAGAGCGCAATGCGGCCCAGTGCGGCGCTGCCTCGTGTTATTATGAGCCACACTGAGGGGATTGTCCCGCTGCGTGCGGCATGTCCGCCGGGCGTCACAGGATTCCCTCCTCGGGTCCGCGGGACCGCGCTCCCTGAATGCCCCATTGTCTCTGAAGGGCTGCCCTCGGCGGAGTTTTGCATGTGGAGCGGCGGGCAGAGCCCCATGCAAAACCAGCGCCCGGGCCAAGCGAGCGAGCGGTCTACTTTGGTTGTCCATGCAAAGCGCGCCGCGTTAATCCTGTGAGGTCGAGAGGGGGCACGGCTGGATAGAGAGAATCCCCCCCCCCCCCCCCGTGGGCCCCATAGAGTTGGCACGACCTGACATCATGGTTACTTACAGGGACGGCAGCCGGCCCATGTGGCTCAGGAGCGGGTTGGCTGGTAACAGGAAGGTTGCTAGTTCGAGTGTCGAGGTGTACCTGAGCGAGACGCCTCAGCCTAGCTTCTCCCGACGAGCTGGCTGTGGCCTTACATGGCTGACATCGCCGTCGGTGTGTGAATGTGTGCATGAATGGGTGGATTTTAGGCAATATAGTGAAGCACTTTGCGTGGCCACTGGTTAGAAAAGCGCTGTATACATGCAGTCCATTTACCATTTAACATGAAGATGCAGAGTGCTGCTTCAGGAGAACAGAGTGTGTTGGGCTGGACGGAGTCAGGTGTGTGGCTCAGCAGGCCCGACGCTCTGTCTCGGGACCCTGTGTCGGAGCAGCGACCCGGGTTCACCCCGCGCAGCGACCCCAGGCATCATGGGAAAATAGTTCTTGGTCCCGGTTCCCTGTGGACCCGGGTCTAAGGGTTGTGAATCCGAACGACATTGAAGTGGAAGGCTCAATGTGGTATTTACACTGCAGAGTAAATAAGGGGTCTAATAAAAGTACTGTTTACCGTGCGGCCGTAAAAGGGTCATCAAACAGTATACCATGCACTGTCTATGATTAAACAGATGAATAAAATCCTGCTGTTCTGTTATTTTTGTACTTTTTGGGTAACAAATAATGGATGGAAAGCTAGCGCTGCCCATGGGGAGTTTGAGAAGCGTCCCTGCGGTCGACTCTGACCCCGTCGCCACATGACGTCACATGGTACGGTCGGGTATGTTGGCGTGTGGACTTTTGAAACGGGTTGCCAGATTTGGGTTAATGTCTAACGTTGACACACCGTTGTCAGTGAAACCTCCCTCTGGCCTCACTTCCTGTTTCGGGTCGGAGCCTGCATTTGATTGGCTCGCCGACACTCGAATCATCAATCAAGTAATTGTATTGTGTAATGCTTTATCAAAACCCGTGTACAGCACCTGGGCTCAGCAGCACAGAACCAGGCCGTGTCGGACCGCAGCCCACCTCAGGTAGGGGGGAGGGGCTCAGGAGGAGAGGGGGGGGTTGGGGTCACACAAATGGCCGACGTCGGTCTTCACCGGGTCGGTGGGGGTTTGACTCTCGAACCTTCACAGCTCCAGGGCATATTGATTCGGGCGGAAGTGAAATCTACTTATTCCATCTCTCTCTCTCTCTGTCCTCCCTCCCTCCCCCCCCCCCTCCCTCCGCAGACGTTCTGTTGCGTTGGTTTGTGATTGTGGTTAATGATTTCAGAGAGGGGCAAAGGGGACCGGCTGTTTGATTTCCTCAGATTCACACAGTGAAGTGTCTCTCGTTTCCTAGCAGCCATCATGACTCAATCACGCAACGCAAGCTTGCGTCCCCTCTGCCTCTGGTGTTCAGGTGATGGCTAGTCATGCTGTTTCCATCACACGTAAGGTCCACTGCAGCCTGAAGCTACAGGTGCTAACTCAACTAACGTGAGCGCGTTGTTTTTGGTCTCTTCAATGACTGCACCCGCTGCAATCGCTGTTGATTGGTTCAACTGTACGTTCCTACTTCCTGATATGAACACTAATCACATTGGAGCTGAGCCCCCTTTGCTCCGTGTCTTCAGGACGGTGGTTTTCACTCCTTCTCCAACAGCTGGCCAGCTTCTACCAGGTCTGGTTACACCTTCTCCAACCAGCTAGAGTAGATCAATTAGCTTGTTCAATTAAGAGAGGCGGCTCTCCCCTGGGAACAGAAAACCACAGTCCACGATTGAAGGCATACAATGTGAGGCGTAAACCCTCATGTGGAGTGTTGCTGCCCCCTGGTGGCTGAGAAGATGATGGTCGATGATCATCCAATCTTGACTGCATCCACCTGTGGCATTCTGCATCGTAAATCTCTCTCTGTCTCTCTCTCTCTCGCATTCTCTCCCTCTGTCTCTGTCTCTCTCTCTATCTCTCTCTGTCCTTCCAGACCGGAGTGCCATCTTCTTCAACAGCCACAACGTGTCCAAGCCAGAGTCGTCCTCCGCCCTCACCTCGGTATGTCTCGAATGCAACGCCACCCGCCTCCCTCACCCACGTTGCTGTGGTTACTCTAAACAAGCGCTTGCTTGCTTTCTTTTCCGTTTCCAGCGGGACAACGTGGAGGGTCTGTCCCAGCCGCCCAGTGACGACGTGATCCGGGAGCTGTCCCGGTCCCTGCGCCAGTCACTGGCCGCGTCTCTGTTCGGCATCGATGTCATCATCAACAACCAGACGGGGCAGCACGCCGTCATCGACATCAACGCCTTCCCCGGTGAGCCTCCCACGCCCCCACGCCGGCTGAACAAGCCCTACCTGATCATGTGGTTCAGCTGCGGAGGCTCCCTGAACACAATTCAATCATTGCGCCTTTTATACGTACACCACACTTACAGGAGCAGCACGGTGTCATGAGTTATGTCTTCAGAAGGTGGCGTTCCTCATGCAATGGCCAGAAGCAATCATGACCTTCCCTCCTGCTTCCTCCTGTCTAAGAGGCCATAAAGATGTCGCTCTGATCCACTGAATGCATTCTCACTATCAATCTACAGACTGGTCACTCAGCGGTCACTCACTCGTTGTCACTCTTGCTGACAAGATGATGAAGACATGAATCCATGTGTTGCTCCACACAGTTCAAATGTGCGTCTGTCTGTCGTTCACTAGACATTGGGGGAAGTAATGGAAACGGAATCACGGCAGCGTTGCCTGCCAGGAAATCTAACATGTATGTTTCCATGGCCACGGTGGGCTCGGGTTACGCTCTTTGTGCCTGGCTGGACCAATTAGAAACGAGGCTGCAGAACCAGTTCCCCATGAGCAGGTCATGTTATTGTCTCCACAGCCTCTAATGAGTTGCCGTCTATTACTGCTATTACTATTACTGCGCATTACAAGAATTCATTAAACACTTATTGTCTAGTTAAAATGTATGGATCTCTTCCTATTAAAGCTAGGGGAGGCAATTTGGACAACCATCCCGAGTAAGATTTTTAACGTATTTTGAACCCAAAAGGTCCCATCCCTCCCGTCAGGCCTGTCTGAAACTCGTGACTAGCTCGCTAGCTCTCTCCGGCTGAGGGAGACTCAAAGGGTCAACGGACAGAGGGCCACAGGTAGTCAGGTAGACCACCAGCGTTTCATTCATGAGGACGGACGTGATTGGACAGAGTCAGGCCTTCAACAGGCCTTCAAGAGTCTGGAGTGTTTTCGTTTTTTATCCGATCGTTTGAATTATAGAAAGATGGCATTGTAAATCGATCACCTACTGTAGCTTTAAATGGATTTGTAAAGTGTCAGTAATGAGACCCCCTCCCCCCGTGCTCCCCCAGGTTACGAGGGCGTGCCAGAGTTCTTCAACGACCTGCTGAACCACATCACCAGCGTGCTGCAGGTGCCCGCCGCCGACAGCCCCCCGGCCCCGCCCGCCACTGCCAGTGAGCCGCCCAAGGGGCCGACTGGCAGCGCCGCTCCTGCCCCCCCAGGCCCGGAGCCCCCCGCCGGTGGCTGCGGCCCCCCGGGCAAGGAGGCCGGGGGGGGGAGCCCATGGATCGTGGAGGGGGAGGCGGCGCTGAAGGGGGCCCGCCAGAGACTGGGCTGCAACTCGGCCGTGTCGCCCAACTTCCAGCAGCACTGCGTCTCCACCATGGCCACCAAGGCCTCCTCGCAGTGACCTCCGACCCCCAGCTCCCCCCTCCCCGCGCCCCCCCCCCCCCCCCCCCCCCATCCCCAAGGCACCCCATCCACCCCGACCAGATGGGATAACAACGCTTGACTTTAATAAGTGATTGGTCATAATAGTTATAATATATCTGTAATCAAACAAACAAAACTGTTTTCCGATTCGATGGTGATTAGGTGACGGCTTTCTTTCTCTCTCGCTCTGCCTTTTGTATGTTTGATTTGGTCGCAGGAGGCCTGATAATGTGATGTGAACCATTGGGAACTCTGTAATTACGTCTGTCGCTGAAGGGGTTAAGGGGAGGTATTTGTGGGGGAATGCCCATGGAAGGAGCTAGGGCCGCGTGCCGCTGGACGCCGTGTCCATCGGCCCCGGGGAGAAACCCTCAGCGGGGCAGGTTTAACGTTCCGGTGGCTCGCTCCCGTTTTGTATTCCAATGACATTCGCGCCCCTGTCCCCACGTGGCCGGAGAACCGCTCGAGGCATTTTCAGCGTGGTGGACTTCCGACCACACCAGGATATTGACATCGGTCTGAGGTCGGTCCAACCGAGTGGTGAGCTGTTTACTATTCTGCGTGCCATCAACACCATGTCATTCTCACAGCTAGCCGGTTGGAAATCTATTCAAGGACCCCCACCAAAACCACCACAGAAACCACCGTGACCAGTAAGGAGACGGTGGCTCCGAGGTCATGTGACCAAATGTAGGTTTCTCTGCTTTGTATCGTTTTGGTTCTAGCTGCCCGTGGAAGTTCCAGTGTGCCGGTCCGGAGCTTTGTGTTTGTCCGGAGCGCCGTGGGTCTGTCCAATCACTATGGGTCGGTCCAGAGCACTGTTGGTCTGTCCGGAGCGCTGTGGGACGGCCAGGAGCGTTGTGTTGGTCCGGAGCACTGTGGGACGACCCGGAGTGTTGTGCTGCTCCAGAGTGCTGTATCGGTCCGGAGCACTGTGTGCCGGCCCGGAGCGCTGTGTGCCGGCCCGGAGCGTCTCGTTGGTTCGGAGCCCTGTATTGGTTCGGAGCACTGTGGGTGGGCCCGGAGCGCTGTATCGGTCCGGACTGCTGTGTGCCGGCCCGGAGCGTCGTGTTGGTCTGGAGCGCTGCGGGTGGGCCCGGTGCACTGTATCGGTCTGGAGCGTTGTGGGTCAGTCATTAGATGTCTGCAGGTGTTTAGTGTTGCTCCAAAAAGCCCAGTGTCGTGGCTTGGGGCTCAGGCCCTGGTTCAGTGTTTTCCAAACAGCACTATATAAAATCACATTCCGTTATCCAAAGGATTCCATAGTGTTTAAATTCCAAGTGCTTGATCAGGGCTGTGGTCAAACGGCCTCTCTATTCTGTCATGTCTCTAAACGACATCCTCTTCATCCATGTGGGAAACGGTGCAAAAGGTTTTCAACGGGAATCTGCTAGAAGAATTCCCCCCCACAGGAAATGAGACGTCAGCCACCTGCGGTGCCGTTTCTATCGAGAAGTTTAAGTAAATTACAATTGACTCAACTAAAAACCCACTGACTTTTATATTTGTTTGTAAAAGTGATGAGACTAAAACGTGTTGTAAAATATTTAATTGTGCACTAATCGAAATTGGAATAGATAAATTTGCGACGGGGACATGAATAACAGATTTTTCCTAATGATTTGTTGTAGTTTTTGCTTATGGATCCTTTGACCTTCTAATATAATAAAGCCCCTTCAGCACTTACGTTGACCACAGTTCTTGAGCAACCCGTGGTTCTAGCGGAGTGTGGGGTTCGATTCCCTCCCCTACCTTCTGTTCCAGCTGCTGTGTTTTTATGTGAAAGCAATGATTTTGGTTTTAAAACAGAAAATCCTTTTTCCTGCTCCCAATGTTCACTGTGAGAACTTTTTTACACCTGTTTGGGTTGTGTGTCCTGATATCTACAAAATTTAACTTTATTTTATTGAGACTTTATTTTTGGGGGGGGGGGGGTGGTGGTGATTTTATTGATATATCTATATAGATATGTCAAACGATGAAAATAAGTAAGCGAGTGAAGTAATGAACAAACAGTGTATGTTTATCAGATGGTGAACTACTGGGTGTAAGGGAGACCGCCTGTCAGCAGGGGGGAGACCGCCTGTCAGCAGGGGGGAAACTGCCTGTCAGCAGGGGGGATGCCGCCTGCAGACTCAGTATGAACACAGACGTGACTCTTCCCCCGTCCCAAAGGTTCCTCTGCTCTGCGTTTGCATTTCCTGTCCCGTGTCTGAGGTGTTTGGGACCCTAAAGGAGCGTTGTGGCCTCCCTCTCTGTGAATGGGGGGTTGGGGGGCGGTAGTGCTAACGATAATCCTGTCATTGGAGCTATTTTTACAGAACCTCCGGCCCTTTGCATTAAGGGAATATTCCATTTATATGCCATTTTTCATGGCGACACCACAAGTCGCTACAGCTACAGTTAAATTATAATAAGTACGTTATATCTGGAGAAATCAAGGTGAGGGTGCCCTGGGAAATGATTGTCCCTGGTATTCCTGCTGGGAGTGGAGTTGGAGGAATCAAACCTCTTTTGCTGACGGTTGGTCGTGCACTCGGGATCGGCACCTGGGCCGAGGGCGTGTCCGTCGTGCTCTCCTGTGTTGTGGGGGAACTAAACTGTTGTGTACGCCACTATACTGTATGTCCTACGTCGTGTTCTCCTTTGTGATTCTACATGGGAAATAAATGGTTAACCCTGAACTATGGTCATCTCTGAAACAGGACAGACATCACACTGAAGCCTGTTCACTGCAAATCAAAAGCTCAAGCCTGTTCTACTACTACTATACTAAACTCATTAGGGGGACTGAAGGCATCATGATTTGGTCTGAGGTTACATGAAGGTACAACAAACAGGCATGCAAACTGGTTTGGGGTGAAAAAGGTGAGAATGATGCGTGAGCCAAGGAAAACACAGACCCACTAGGGGGTTCCAGGGTTATACTCTGGGGAGTTAAAAAAAAAAATTCTATAATAAAAATAAAAATTATATTTAAAAAAAAATTATATTATAAAAAAAATAATAATAAAAAAAAATTGACCTGCGCGTGAATCTTTTTTTTTTTTTTGAAAGAAAGGATGCGCGCAGGTCCAAAAAAAAAGATTACATTTTTTTTAATAATTTTTTTTTGATATAATTTTGATTTTTTTATAATTTTTTTTTAAAGAATTGTTTTATATATATTATTTTTATTATAGATTTTTTTGGGGGGATTTTGATTTTTTTTTTTAACTCCCCGGAGTTTATTTTTTATTTTTTATTTTTTTAGCGTCCTCCTTGGTCTGTTGTTCTGGGATGCACTAGCTTTATTTGCACTCAGTGGCCCATCCTTGTCGGAGGCCTTCTGTACCTGTGAGGTAGAATGGAGGGGGTCCGATTTTTCTGTCTCATTCACTCCCGTCTCTCACTCAAACATACGCGCACACACAGCTCCAAGTTGTCTCTACTATATTTCTGCTCCTTTCTCCCGTCATAAGAACATTACTGTATGTAACCGTGGCTATCTGTTGCGTGGCTTTCCCACTAAGATAGCTTTCTTTATAAAACATAAGTATTCATTTTTAGTGTTTCTCATGTCACAGAAACCACAGTGAATCCTGTGTTTCTGTGCCCCGCTGTGGTGTCGACAGCACAGAGCTCCGGTACCGTTACAGGACAGCGGTGGTTTATTTCAGCTTGCATTGTATTCCAATTTTAGCGAAAACAAACATAACATTAGCTTGAAAGAAAAAAATGTTTAAGGATGCTTATCTTTACGTGAATTTTGGGATGACTCGTCTGCCAATGACTTCAAGTTGGTTGTGTTTTAACCGGTGATTGTTGCGCCAAACTGTTTACAAAGGGACACTTGCTTGCGACGCAGCAAGCGCCTGCTAGTTGACCTGCCGGGCGGGACGATCAGTACTTCCCCACATAAAGAGCTTAGTTCTGATTGGATCGCTTCCCAAATCGTCCCGCTTACATTTTCGTCTCGTTTTTATTCGTTAACGAAAGTGTCATAAGATTTCGTCGTATTTTTTGTCATCCTAAATAGATTTTTATTTAGTTATCGTCTCGTTTTCGTCAGACTGTAGACCCCCACCCCCCCACCCCCAATGTTTTCTCCATGGATCTCTACTGCCGCTTTTCCACCGCCAGTACCAACTCGACTCGACTCGACTCGCCTCGACTCAACTCGGTTTGGTTGCGTTTCCATCTAAAAAAGTACCTCTTCAATGTGGGCGGGTCGTAGAAAAGAACCTCTCCACCATGGGCGGGTCGTCATTAGGTTTTAATCACGGGAGACGCGATTCCCGGGAAATCTGAATCTGATCAAGACTATTTCCTGATTCCCGGGAAAGGTTATGATGGGAAATAAAATAAAATAAAAAGCGCAATGACTGCGCGTCTATTGTTGTCATACGGTAACGTTGATAGAGGCGAAACTCGAGCCCTAGGAAAGGAACGACACTGAAACGAAACAGCGAAACGCCGGTCCGTGGACTCCAGCCACGCCGGACACACACAACCACGCCCGACACACATAACGACGCGCAGCCTAACTCTAGCCCCGGGAAAGGAGCGACACACACGGCGAAACGCTGATCAGTGTCCCCCTCTGGAGCGGGTTCGTGGACTCCAACCACGCCGGACACAACTTAACTTGAGTGAATATTCCCATTTACAGCCGCTGGCCAATCAGTTACCAGCAGCCTGTTTACGTCACACAAAAGTACCTACTCCGCTGGCATGGAACCTCGACGGAGGTAGTACTAAAAAAAAGTACCCGGTACTAGGTACCAGGTACTTTTTTTGCCAATGGAAACGCAAATAAGGCGTGGCGAGTCGAGTCGAGTCGAGTCGAGTCGAGTAGGTACTGGCGGTGGAAAAGCGGCAGTAGTCACACAAGTGGCCAATTCTGTTTAAAAAAAAAACGGCGAATTTCGCCGAAAGGTGACTAGTTTGCATGCCTGAACAAATGTGCCCCTCAAATCTCCTCAAATCCAAGGTTTTCTGAAAACTTGGCCAGTTTGTAATATTAAGACTCGCCTCCCCTGTAGTAGTGTGAATGGTCCGGCCCAGCCCTGTAATATTAAAGGACTGGTCTCCCCTGTAGTAGTGAGAGTGGTCCGGCCCAGCCCTGTAATATTAAAGGACTGGTCTCCCCTGTAGTAGTGAGAATGGTCCGGCCCAGCCCTGTAATATTAAAGGACTGGTCTCCCCTGTAGTAGTGAGAGTGGTCCGGCCCAGCCCTGTAATATTAAAGGACTGGTCTCCCCTGTAGTCGAATAAATGGTCCGGCCCGGTCCGGCCCAGGCGCTTGTGAAACTCACTGATTTAAGACTTTATGAATAAGCCAGACTTGTTCAAGCGTATTAAATATGGCGGTTTCCGCTTGAATTTCTATGAGACACATGACAGCCAAGTCTTTGGCGATAAGCTATTTTCTGTTTTTGCTGGAGATATTCTGACCTTGGACGATCCAACCTACTAAATCAGCATGTATTTTTGTTTAACACTTTCTTACAGCATATGTTTTCATCATGGGCTTTAGCGGTCTAATAAATTACATCAAGGCCTTAGTGTTTTATCGATAAATTAAATGTATTTGACACTTTAACACATACAAGTATGCCGGCCGGTCCAGAAACGCTGCATCACACTGCTCAGACGGTATTTATGTAAAACGTTACATCAACGCGCGGGATTCAGGAGGAATGTGTTGGCTTCTATACAACCTGCTTTTCAATGCCGTACTCAAACCATGAAATATAGCTCAGAATCCTTTAATGGGTTTTTTTTGTTCCACAAAGATTTTTCTAGTGTGGAGAGAAGACGGTAAAATAAAGTGCAGCGATTCTCCACCCAGCCTGTTTATTGCCTCAGCAATCACACATTTCATTATATAACATGTTTGGAGTACAACGGTAAGAAAACACGTAAAAGGACAAACACACACATACTCAAACAATGGCCGACACAAACTGTACAAACCGGAATTCATTCAATCATTAAAAAAATATCTTTTTCATAATCTTTAACTCTTCTGTACAAAAAAAAGCTCACATCCAGCAGTATTTACAAGCTGTCTGAAGGTGTGACGGCCCCTGCTGGTTGCCCAGCAACAGGGCGGGCTCAGTGGGGCTGGTGGACGGCCGGGTTGGCCAGCAGCCCCAAGATGGTGGAGAGACAGTGCAGCTTCTCCTTCACGTGCTCTGGGAGCCTCTCGTTCTCCTTATACCTGGAGGAGGACGGGGCGACGCGCCATGAGACACGGAGGTGGACAGAGGGGGAATGACATCTAGCAAAGGGGGGAATCGATCCAGGGACGCTGAGATTTTTCTTTGCCCTTTACGGGGGCTAGGGTCAGGGGAGGGGTGTCATAAACATATGGCCTGTTTGCCCTTTGAGACTGTACCTGTGATTAAGTGAATTGATTTGTGAGGCCTAGGTGGGGGCCAGACATACAACAACATACAATATAACGACGAGTGTATATATAGTGATGTGTAAAGGAGACTACGAGGTGAAAGCCCCATAGTGCTCTGGGTGGTGACCGTACCTGATGGAGTGTCCGTCCGGAGACGTGTAGGCGATGCAGGAGACGCCGGCCTGCACCACCAGCTGGGAGCCATCGTTGAACTGCACCCACACCTCTCCACCTGTCAGCTAGAGACAACACACACACACACACATAGGTCAACCATCGGAACTACGTCCACACTTACAGCTGAGTGACAAATGCTGTCGAGCACCACAAACCTGGGAGGCCCAGCCAATGTCGGGCACAAACACGGACTTGAGCACCTTCCCCTCACAGTGGGTGGGGTCCCGCCCCCGCGGGGAACACTTCTTAGACAGGCTGGCGGAGGTGAAGTCAGAGCCGTCGTAGGAGATCATCTGGAGAAATGAAACACGACCAGAAACACTTCAGACGAAGAGCTCAGGAACCAAGCGTTGACGTTACAGGGGGGGGGGGGGAGCATAGTAGTGCTGCCTAGGTCACACACACACACACACACACACACACACACACACACACACACACACACACACACACACACACACACACACACACACACACACACACACACACACACACACACCGAAGGGGTGATCCGCGGTGCTGGAGGGGAGGCCACGTCCGCCATGGTTGGCTGGGGGGGCTGGAGTGCAGAGTCAGTGTCGGCCGGTCTCCTGCAGAGGGCGACAGACTCAGCTTTCAGAACACAAGCAGAGGACCGAAACGCGGGGAAAGATCAGACGGAGATGGTAGCGGCGACCAGGGTCTCCTGCTCACCGGCCGATGGTGATGGGGAAGTAGGGAGTGTTCCCGAGGCTGCGGTGCTCCTCGGCCGCAATGGCGGCCTCCAGGGCCAGACACATGGTGTGGGCCGCGTCCGACAGCTCCACGTAGCGCCGACCCTCAGGGCTCAGGCCGCCCAGCCCCGCCTCGCCCTTCACCGTGCAAGCCTTGCCGCTCCTCTCCACCACGCGCACCAGCTCCGACGTCTTGTGGGTCTTGGCCCCTGGGGAGGGAGAGAGGGGGAGGGGACACGTGAGGACGGGGGGAGTCGGGTCTCACCGAGGGACTGTGCTACCCCCCCCCCGAAGAGAGGGAGAAAGAGGAGGGAAAGAGGGAGGGAGGGGAGAGCTCACCGTCGTAGAAGCAGACCTCCAGGTCGGCACTGGGAGAGTTCTCCATCAGCATGCACTTTGCGTACTTGGTGTATAGGGACACTTTGGGGGTCTTGGACTTCACCAGCTGCACAAACTTGGACGCGTACTGGTACTTTTTCCAGTACTTTTCTACAAAGAATAGAAAAAGGAAGAGTGATTGACTTTTAATCCTTTTAGAAGCTGATATTTGTGGTTCTTCCATCAGACAGGCTGCAGTACCTGGGAGGTCCTCGTAGCTACAGATGAGGATGTCTTCAGGGGGAGCGGGGGGTCTGTCCGACACAGGAAAGCCCTTCCCATCGTTGGGCTGGTATATGGTTACCTAGGAGATGTGGGGGAACAAAAGCACTTCAGAGGACCGCCGTAGTGGACGTAATGCCCTCTAGGTCAGAGGTCATTCACATAGAAAAGCATTCAGACTGGAGCTCACCATGGAACCATCGCAGGAGATGCGCAGGACCTCCTTGACCCGCTCTTGGCTGCCCTGACCTTTGAGGAGCTCCAGGCACACGTCACCCGTCTCCAGGATGCTCACCTAGGGCCACACGTTCAATTAAACCATGACCACGACGTGAACTCCAAACTCAGAAGATAGTCCGACAGATTTGGCAGCATATTCAAATGTTATTCATGCGTGCATAGTGGCTTTCCAGCTGGGCTCTAAGGCTGTTATTGATTGGCCTCTTACTCGTGGGAAGGACAGACGGCGTCGGGGTGCTCACCACAGCGTTCTTGGTCTTCTGCCTGATGGGCTTGAGTCTGGAAGCACACAGCGAGGGGAGGACGTCCCTCAGGGTCTTCTTGTCTCTGGTCTGCCCCCCCGTGGACGTCAGGGTCTGGGGGGGCTTCGGCTCTCGGCCGCCGGGGGGCTGGAAGTCCGGGGCCCCAGGGACGTTTTCCCTGTAGCCGTCCGGGTTGGGCGGGTAGGAGGACTGCTGGAGATGGTAGTGAGGGCTGAGTGCCCGGTCACGCTGCTGCTGCTGGTGCTGGTGGGGGTCCGGCCAGGAGTTGTGGACCCCCAGGGGCTCCCTGCCGCTGTGGAAGCTCCCGCTGCTGCTGTGGCTGCTGCCGTCTGCGGGCCGCAGGCCGGACCCTGAGGACAGAGAGAGGATGAAGAGCTCTGTCCGGGCTCAGGCGGATGCATCACAGCGTAGTGGAAGAAGCGATCATTACCTTCTTTGTTGAACCAGTTGGAGTAAACCCCCGAGTCCTGGAACTGCCTGTTGCCTGGTGGGTTCACGCTCTGCTCGGGTCGCAAACACCCAGAGCTGGAAACACGCACAACAAATCATGTTTACATTAGAACCGATCCGGGACAGGGAGCCGTACTGAAAGCGACCACACAACGTCACATGGTCCGCTGAGCCTCACCTGGCGGGCTGCTTGATGGGCGGCGAGGGCAGCCTGCCATGCTCCGTGAAGGCCTGGGGTGCGGAGGACGCGGGGAAGGCCGCTCTCAGGTTCTCCTCCGAGTGGCAGCGCTCCAGCTCTGCCCTGCTGCAGCCCGACGCCACCATGGGGGTGCGGTCGGACGAGTGAGCCCTCCGCAGGTACCGGGAGTGGGGCGGCCCGTCGTCCCCGCTGACAAACACCCGGCTCCGGCCCGGTCGGGGCGCCGCCTCCGAGCGCTGCTCCCGCCACGGATCTCCGTCCTCGTAACAGCCGCTGCCGCCACCGGGGTGGTGGTGCGGCGGCGGCAGCAGCGTGGGGATGGGCGTCATGCGGTTGGGCAAGGCGGAGCCCATGGCGTGCCTCGCTCTCCTCTGGAGGCGGTTGCCGCCGCTGCCGCCCGACATGGAGGAGGAGGTGCACGCCGTGGAGATGGTGGCGATGCCGCTGTCCATGGAGCCGGCGTCGCCCAGGCCCAGCTCCTTGGTCCTGGCCAGCAGGCTCTGGGTCATGAAGGGGTGGTCCAGCACGGTGGACAGACTGGGCCTCTGCGCCGGGTCCCTCTGCAGCAGCTGGCGGATGAGGTCCTGGGCCTCGGGCGTCGTGTGGCCGGGCATGTGGTATTCCCCCAGCACCACCTTGCTGAGGGTGTGCTTGACGGTGTCCGTGTCGAAGGGGGGGCGGCCCGTGAGGAAGGCGTAGAACATGCAGCCCAGTGACCACACATCACACTCCAGGCCGTGGGCGCTGCGGGTGGCCACCTCGGGGGAGATGTAGTTGGGCGTGCCACACATGGTGAAGTGCTTCTCCGTGGGGAGCTTGAGCTGCGTGGCCAGGCCAAAGTCGGCGATCTTGATGTTCATGCTGCTGGTCAGCAGCAGGTTGGACATGGTGAGGTCGCGGTGCATGATGCCGTGCGTGTGCAGATACAGCATGCCCTTCACGATCTGATGCATGAAGTGCCGCGCTGGGAAAGCAAAACAACAGTGCCTCCTCAATGACAATGAGATACACATGTCAACTCAATAACTGTAAACTCAAATCTCCACTGACCTTCCTCCTCAGAGAACGGCGCCTTCCTGTCTTTGAGATAGCGGCCCATTTCTCCGTTGTGACACATCTCCAACACCAGGTACACGTAGTTGCTGTCCTCAAAGTAGTTGTAGAGCTTTAAAAGCAAAGAGACACAGTATTAGAAATGTTTTGCTCGGGGGACGACTGAAGCTGTGCCCGTCGGTTAAACGCTGATGACGGCAGGCACAGTTTTTTTAAAAATAAATATTTAATTTACTATGGTTTGTATCATTGCGACATTAATGCAAATACAACTGGGGTGATTTTGGCCTTCAAGTATTTGTTAACTTTTGGACAACATCTGAAGCAGACAATACATGT
Organism: Micromesistius poutassou; assembly: GCF_964030765.1. Taxonomy (NCBI): domain Eukaryota; kingdom Metazoa; phylum Chordata; class Actinopteri; order Gadiformes; family Gadidae; genus Micromesistius; species Micromesistius poutassou. The sequence continues at coordinate 10,372,948 of NC_140287.1, forward strand.
TAAATCTTTGCAGTGAATAACAATGATACTTGTGCAGGAAATGTACGTTACACAGCTAATTATACCTCAAGGATGGAAGGGTGCTTCAACCGACAGTGAATCTCCACCTCGTTGGTTACACGTTGGACCATGCTAGCTTTGTGCATGGCCTTCTTGTCAATCTGCAGAAAGGGACAATGATGATAATTATACACCCTGCAGATGTGGGCGTGGCTGATGAATCGGACCGTAATAGACCTGGCACACCTTGAACTGCCAATCTGTCGGTAAGCGCACAGTGAGAATCCCTGTTGGTTTATTCTATGGGGAATCCAACGTAACGCCTAATCCTAACGCACTGTGACTGAACCACAAGGTGACGCTATACTGCTGCGGAAGGGCAACAGATAATCCATATAGATAGTAGTAACGTCAGTGTAATAAACATCTTAAACACTTTTGTGTGCAACAGATTACTTTTGCCATTCTTAAAATAATCTACGCTCCATTGATGGGATACAACACACACTATTTGAATACATCATTTCTTACCATTTTGATTGCAACATCCACACCGGTGTTTATCGACTTTGCCCGATAAACACATGCAAACGAGCCCTTGCCAAGAAGGGTGAGGACCTTAAAATCCTGAATAAAAGAATAACAAGGCATGTGTAAGCGACAGCATCTCAGTAATACCATGTGATTATCATGGCCTAATGCATGCATCATTGATAGAGGTAGCTACACAATCGGCGCATCTTTATATCCAATAATCAGGAAGACACATCAACAAGGACAATACCTCAATTCCCAGTTCCTGTGCGTAAGAAAAAATCCCATCTTCATGTTTACTAATCATACAATCAGTGGAGAGGTTATCGATGAAATAATAAACTATATCGTCCGAAAAAGTCCCTCTGTGTCGTGACATGTTGTCACACCGACGTCTGCGTTGTACACAGACGCGTGTGGTCGTCAACACACACACACAACATCCTCCCACAATACCGTTAACAGCCAAACAAGCCATCGCCACCTGACGCTGTCATATGGCCAACGAACACCCGGCAATTATCCCGGGCATCCTCCCGCTAATGAGCTCCTGTCCCGTCTCCTAGCAGCCCGCTCCCCGGAGACTCCCGAGGCTTCCCGAGAGGATAAGGTGGAGCCGAGAGCTGAGCAATAAGCCTTCTGCGTTAACTTCACCAAATTTACTTGATGCTTTACTTCACTTCCTCCTGACAATATTACACAATGTTTGCGCTTATTTTTAAAATATTAAATCCCGTTTTGCTGGCATCCCGCGTTTCGATCGTCAATGTGATGCTAGCTATTAGCTAAAGCTAGCACGTTATACCATACCTCGATTCTGTCGCCGATTGAAACACTCATCTTGAGAGAAGTCGGCGTTATCGACGCATGCAGTTAAACGGATGTTCTGCATGCGTCGATAGATGTGTCATTAGATCCTATAATCGTGGTCGATGTTCTAACTTTTTTCCCCTCCAAAACTTTGCCATTCCGTCCATTTTCAAAATATCCGCCAGTTACTCTAGTGCCAACGTCACGGCCTACGTCACACGACAACAAAACGTGCCACGCCCACTTTGAACGATGCAGCGACAGCCAGCGTTAACTAAACCAAAAAAACTATTTTGTGTTTCTTCACATGCACATCAACAATATCAACCAAAACTAGAAAATGTAATCCCACGCATAAGGGATTACTGTGCATAGAAATGCCTGTGATATTTATTATCTTTTTGCATGTCGCTTTGGATAAAGGCATCTGCTAAGAACCATAACCATATTTCAGTTAAAGTCATCTGAGGGTTGTAAAGCCAATGCAAAGATTGATAGTTGAGTGTGGATGAGTTGAGTTATGGTTGGACAGAAATCAGACACTGAACATAAAAACCATCAACTTCAGTCTCTTGTCTTCTCTTAATTGCACAACCTTTGAACAATTATCTGTTTTCTGTGGGTAAGATGAGGGAGGTAGTTAGATATGCTTCTTAAAATGTAAATCACAGTCAATACTAGAAAATGCATTTCCTGCAGAAAATGCGGTTAGTGCTGTAGTACAAAGTGAGGTTGAAAATATGTTTTAAAAAAGCCAAATACATTAAGACGTAAAGAAACATTAAATGGCTTAAATCAAGTGAAGGGATTTGAACAGAGTTTGAAAGTCTAAATGGAGTAAACAATGTAAACATGCAAACCATTAACAAATTAAATTATTAATTAAAAATAATTAAAAATAATTGAAATGGTCGGAAACAAATAAAGTGACAGCTGAATGAAAAGCGCAAAGCATTGCTAAAAATGAAGAAATGTAAAATGAATTGAACTGAATAATCTGAAAGGTCAAACGTATTGACCTGCACTGCTGAAAAATCTGAAAGGTCAAATGTATTGCAGTGCACTGCTGTAAAACCTGGAAGCTGAAATCGAAAACTGACTGATGCTGAATTGCATTACCCGAAGGAGCAACGTGCTGAAATACATTGTTACAAAAGCTGGAAGCTAAACTGTAATACTGTCAAAGCTGGAAGATAGTAGTAGTAGTAGTAGTGGTACTAGCTGCTGTAGTAGTAGTAGTAGTAGTAATGGTAGTAGTAGTAGTAGTAGTAGTAGTAGTAGTAGTAGTAGTACTGGTATGTAGTAGTACCTAGTAGTAGTAGTAGTAATAGTGGTACTAGCTGCACAAACGATATGCCATATGAAAGGTATATATTGATTGATGTTTGTAGAAAGAATTATAATAATCCCGCCAGTTCTTTTTAAAACCATCCGAAATCCAATGTACTCGCCTTATGCTCATTTTCCCAGCCTAACGTGATTAAAAGTAGTCAAATTGGGCGGGAAAAATCGCCCAATCTGGCAACGTTGCCTGAACGTCGTAAAAAGTAGTCAAATTGAGCGGCAAAAACTGCCCAATCTGGCAACACTACCTGCACGTCCTCGCGCTTCTTCCTCAGCGTAAATAAATGAGACCAACTGAAAACGAGGCGGACATGGAACTTAAACTGTGATTATGAAAAAAGTATAAAGGTAATCGAAATTCTGTTTTCTTATTTTCTTATTATTTAAGATACAAATGTCTTGATTTGTTAAACCTTTGAAAGAAGGTTAACGATACAAAACGAAGTCTATAGTCTATAACGAAGTCTATAGTAATAAGTGTCAGAATGGGCGGACGGTTCCGCCGTCCTCCCATTGACTTCCATTGTAAAAAAAATAAATAAATAGTATTTTAAAAGTAGAATATCTCAAAAAGTATAAAGTTTACAAATAAAATAAATGAAAAGTCATTGCCCAAATGTATGGACCTAGACCTTTGTGACAGATGTTGAATGAAATCGATTTGTTCAGTAGTTTTGGCCACATTAATTGCACAAGTTTGGTCGGAAGAAGAATAACGGAAAAGGGATATCAAGATTGTGCATTTCTATGCACAAAAATAAGGACTGGAGGAATCGCAAATTATGTAAGGGATAATCACCTCAAGGCAGAGCAATAAACAATTTGATATGCCCGGCTCGTGGACGGCTTCGTCTCGGGCGGTAACCTTCCACTAGCCGGGCATATCAAAATGTTTATTGCCCTGCCTTGAGGTGATTATCCCGTTTATTCTACTTCCTGCTTGCCAACATAATAAAACAATTCAAATACTTTAATAATTATGCTTTTTCTTATTCGTATTGCATGCTTATTAAATGTATACTCTGTTTGAGTTAATCTCCCTCAAAAAATAGTCCCCTTTAGAACTACGGTGAATAACGTTAGCTCAGCTGTAGCTAATTCGTTTCCATAGCAACCACACAAGGCTGCATCTGATCACTAGTTTAATAACCTAGTTGCTACATTGTATCTCGCTTGCGAAACTATGTATCGACTGACCCTCCGATAGATTTCCGACACATTTTAGAAACTTTTTTAAACAAGGTTTATTTTTACAATGGACCTCATGTTTGAAATTTCTGTGATAGAAAAAAAAAATACAAGCGGTGTATTGATCTACTATTTGATGACGCTGTGTACAAGTACAACCGACAAGTCAGCGGGCAACTGTAAATGCCCTAAATGCAACCTGCTGGGTTAATGCCCTCCTCCCAGCCAATCAGAATCAAACATTCTTAAACGAAGTAGAATAAATTAATTTGCATTTATTGGTCGACTTTACATCTCATGACTTCAGTGTTATCGGAAATGGGTAAAGAGAAGGAAACCTGCAGCCAAAGAATACTTAAAAGATTGAGTGCAACAAGTTCATTTACACCAGGGCTGTGTTCTCTATATTCACATACTGGATCCCCATAACTTAATGGAATGCTATTTACATTTTCTAACAACTTAATTTTAAGATTAAATAAAATAGATATAATTGTTTATATAATATAGTATTGCATATGTACTAATCAATAAGCCATAGCAATGACCAGAGAGCACTAGCTCAGAAACCTCTAGACAGAAGGTTGCGAGTGGAATGGCTGCAGCGACATGAGATGGAGTCAGATGCGAAATGTTAACCAGCACTGGGCTAAGAAGTGAAGGGTTTCAGTCAGAAGCAGTGTTAACTCTAATGAAACAAGCCCACCATCGTGCCACTGAAAAACAAGAGCCCCCCACTGAGAGGCTGGTAAACATGAGAGATGGTCCCGGTGCTTCTGCTCGGATGGTCGATGATGGTCATGAGGGGGAGGGGCGCAAGACTTTGGTTCGATGCTGGACAGAGGGGCCGCTCAGTCCACTTCCATCTTCCCTGAGGCAGACTTGGTCTGTGGTCCCCCCGTGGCCTCGCCCTTGGCCCCGTCTCCTTGCTGGGCCGTGGGCCCGTTAGGGGCCTGGCTGCCGTCAGTCTCCTCAGACACCTCCTCCAGTTGGGGCCTCGGCCTGTTGATGGCTTGGTAGCAAACGTCCTCCAGTTCCTAGGGACAGAGGTGGGTTTTTGTTTCTACGATGGCTTGGTCAGTGTTGACTATTAAACAAACTGGAGATGTTAGGCACACAAACCTGTATTTTGGCTATGATGTCTGCTACTTGGACCACCGGGTCCTGAGTGATGGGGACTTTGCTCTGGGCATTCATCTTGCTGTTCATCCACATCATGCTTTCTGTCACGCACTTCTCAACAGCGCTCATCTCCTCCACTTGCAGATGCATGTAGCGCTCATCCTAGGAGGGGGAGAGAGAGGCTCTTATATCTACTGAGGGCCGTGGGTTTCAGCAGCTACATTGTCTGCTGCTGAAATATCTTTTGTTAGGGTTTACAAACATATCACAGATTACATGGAATTTGGTATATTTTCATCAGTATTCATTCATTCTCCTAATTAGCTTGTTACTATTATTAGTTATTCAATTGAAGGGCACCTTAAATCACAGTGCCTCCAGTCATTTGTAATATCACTCATTTCACATGCTTTGGTAGATCAGGCATATTATGACCTATGTTTCCAATAGTTCTTACCTTCTGTTTAAAGCAATCCACGGCCTTCATGTAAAGCTGCAGCTTCTTGCCCAGCTCCTCAAAAGCCCTAGGTCTATCCTCACTCTCTCTGTGTTTGTCTTCAATGGGCTGACCAAATCTCTGAACAGAAAAACAGGAATATAACAATATTATATATATATAATATATAACATTTTTTTCTCTTAGTTCATTGATGCTGTCTTTGGATGCCTGAAGCTAGCTTCATTTTGCGCTGGCCTCTAATACAGCCCAATAATACAATACGGTTATTTCTGTCAGCAATAACCATAGCTCATATTGGCATGTTGTTCAGACCTTGAGTGCATCCAGTTTGTCTACGTAGATCTGTTTAGGCTGATCTTCTCCTTCTTCGTACAACCAGTTCTCTGTGTCCTCCAGCATCAGCGTCAGCCGACTGCTCTCCTATGGTGGAGAACCAACGACACACAAACACTGAAGAATAATATCCCAGCTAAACAGCATTGAACACGTTCAGTACTTTCAGCCCCGTGTCCAGGACGTTCACAAAACTGAAGCATGACATTAAAGGTAAGGATGGCAAATTATTTCAGAGGCATCTTTTGTCATATTTGTTGGCAGAATTCTATCAATTCAATGCTCTGACAAAACCAATCTGTTTTTGGGGAGTGGCTTTGCATGGAGGTCTGAAGGAAGGGTTGGGATTTGTTTGGTAGGATACTTTCAAGATGTCGCTCACTCTGTCTGGTATCTCCAAGGTGCCTTGCTTACATTTAAAGAACAACCGCCATTACCTCTTCTGTAATGTATTTTTCGTAGACACCACAGAGCTTGTTTCTCAGGTCGTAGAGATATTCCTCCACAGCGTTCTTTGCGTCATTGCGCTCTTTCTCCAGCTTGTCCTGACCAATCATCCGCCTCTGAAAGATAGTGAGAAGAGGACAGGGTAAGCCTTCCTGGTGACGAAACCAACAACTATTGTTTGAGGTCTTTATATTGATTTAAAATGTTTTGCCTGTGTGTATGTAAGTCAATTATGGCTTGCATTGCACTCCTAGCCCTCCCTGGAAGGAGGGATCCCCCACTTTGCGTTCCTTCTCAAAATGCATTCCTTGCTAATTAAGGGAGTTTTTTCTAGCCCTCTACATGGCTAGGGTCAGGGGGGTGTCATAAATAGATGGCCTGTTAAGCCCTTTGAGACTGAACCTGTGATTAAGGGCTATACAAATACATTTAATTTAATTATATACTATGTATGCCTTGTGATTTTCATTAATTACTTTTGTCAATTGTCAATATCCAACACTAACAACTATATGCATTTGACAAATACAGGTCTATAATTTGATCACTAACAGGAAATGATATGAAACTACTCCAAGGAGACCTGGCCCCTTTGCTACACATTGTTAATATGGATCATCAGGAGATATGAACCCGAGCAAGGTGGAAGATGATACTACAGGCCTTTCACTCACACACAGCACTCCACAATCCACCCTCTGGCAGCCCGCCATTACAATACAGGCTCATGAATCACAGCCTTTCTGAAGGCTCCTGGGAGGGCACTGACCTCGTACTCCACAAAGTCGTTCAGGACGTCCTTGTTCACCTGCCGTATCGTGTTGGTAATGATGGGCAGATCAATGCTCTTCACCTTGGATTTGGGCCTGCTGCCCCCTGCTGTGGGGTCCTGCTTGTCTCCAGGGGCCCCCTCCTGCACCGGGAGCCCAGCCAAGAACCACTTCAGTCTCACAACATACAGGGCATGCATTGCAGACAATACACAGTGACCTGTATCTATTAAGGTTTTTTATGTTTCGTTTCTGCTGACCTTGCTGCATGAGCTGGCCTCCTCACTCTGCTGCTCCACTTGACTCTGGCCTTCCTGGTCCACCTGCATTTTAGTCTGGAGTACAAATCAATGTCATTTTATGTTATATTGATGCAGTCATAGGTTTAGGATTATAAATCCAGAATCCTAATCAGGATAGCAAGTGTGTGGCGATCGGCAGATGTAACAATCCTAACCGCAAACACAATCCTAGACAGCTACTTTACTTTCTACTTGATCACACTACCGTTAATATGGGAGCTCTGTAGCAAGATCAGCCCAAAGTAAACAAGTCTGAAGATCAGAAGAAGTGTGTTGAGGGTGAGCTATTCATTGCGTGAATCGATGGATGATACAGCAGGGCGAGCTCAGCGTCTGAAGCCCCTCACCTGGTCCTCTGCCCTGCCTTCGTTCTGCACAAGGGGCTCTGTGTCCATCTGCACCTCCTCTCCTCCTTCTCCCTTCTGCTTCTCGATCAGGGAGGCGCCGGACACTGTGAAGATGCCGTGGACGTTCACTCGCACTTTGACTTTGACCTTGGAGCTGTCGCCGTCGGGCTGGGGGACCACGTTCTGCACAGAGAAACAGCCTGCAGGACACAGAGGGAGAGACGGTGAGGTGTACACTTCATAGAAGCACTGTGTTCTTTACGAGTCATTCAACTATTGTGAAGAGTAATAACTATATATAGATTGAACCGGCACTTAATAAGAAACAAGTGGCTGTTGAAATTAATTTAAGAATAGAGGGAATGGGAGAATTAACAGCTGGTGGATTAACGTTCAAATGTTCCCCTCAGGACGCACATCTGCCAAGAAGTGCACTCTTATCAAAACCACACCCGCACCCACAGAGAAGTATTCCTGGGTGTCTCAGTCATTGGACACTACATGAGTTTTGCTCTATACTTTAGTCTGACTCAGCCCACAGTTGCAGACCACAACAGGGACCTGACCCTAAAAGGGCCGACTCAGCGGTAACAGTATATTGATTATTCGGTAGTCTACTGTGGTTGGGGGTTACAGTCTTTAAGTCCATTCTTTAGCAATGCTGGTTCTAATGGGGCCCCATGGAGAGGAGGCAGAGGGCCAGTAAAGCACCTATCCTGTGGTCGGGGTAGGGCAGGTCTTTGGGGGTGCTGTAGAAGGCCTCCAGGTCGAAGGGCTCCTTCTTGTGGAAGGTGATGACTTTGGAGAACGGAGCGGCATGGTTCTTACTGAACACCTCGCACTCCCTGAAACACCAAGGCATCACACGTCAGGGTTGGAAAAATACATGAAGGAAAGGTTTCCACATAGTTCTCCAAGGGAGTATTTCTTTTACCAGATGACTTATAGTTAGGGATGCACCGATTGTGAAATTCTGGGCCGATACCGATGTTTAAAATAACAATTTGGCCGATCGCCGATGCTGATAGAGTTTTTTATAGTTTTCGATATAGTTTTTTTTTTGTTGTTATTTATTCCACCTTTACATGCACGTTCTTGCCTTTGACCTCAATGAATTGAAAATGACAACTCTCTCACTCTGCCTTAGCCAATCGTAATCGCTTGTCTCGTTGTTAAACCAGCCGGTCTCCTCACTAGCAGTTTGTGTGTGGAGTGTCTATTCGGATTACGCAGTTTATTCAATAAATTCATAGTAACGCACCGCATTTAACGGTCAGTAACGGTAACGGCGTTGTAACAACAGAAACAGTAATTAGTTAGATTACCCGTTACTGAAAAAATAACGGCGTTATTACAAACACTGATCAAATCTCATCAGCCATTTGAAAAGCAGACATGGAGAAGTGTACAACGATTACCTGAAAGCCGATAAAAAACAGAGAAATTAACGGGACACCAAGAAAGCACAAACCACCACCAGCAAGACTCAGTCGATAACCACAGCATTTGAGAAAGGGAAAAAATTCCCCACGGACAGCGCCAAAGCTAAAGGGATCACGAACAAGGTGATGGAGTTCATCGCATTAGATGACCAACCTTTCTCCGCTGTGGGGGATGTGGGGTTTCGAAGCGAAAAGGGTTTCGAGTCACTGGAACATGTTTTACAAACTGCATATCACTGATCTTTCTCCGAGACAGTGAAATACTCCCAAACGACCGACATTTTCTTTCACTTTTATTTGTAAACAAACCACATGTGTGTGCGGCACCCACCCGCTTACGTCATCACGCCAGAGGCGTGTCCAGCCAGCGGCTGTTATGGGTGGTATTATTAGTAGCCTACCACCTGTTGCATTTTCTCCGAAACTGCAAGTCAGACCACAAATAACCAACACAACATTTAGACAGCGCAAAATTGATATGACACAACAGATAAACATCAGCCACTGCCATCGGTGAAGGTCATCTTATTTCCCGATAGGCAGATGGCAGTCAACAACACGAATATCGGCCGATACCGATGTTCGTCTGATAAATCAGTGCATCCCTACTTATAGTACATTGTTTAATCATAAAAAAGTAGTCATATTGTCCTTGCCCAATGCCATCATCTGTAGAGGACTTCCAGCGCAGCGTGATGGGAAACGGAACCACGTCGGTGATGCAGAACTCCCGCACCTTGAAGGCTGGGGACAGAATCGCACACTATACACACACACACACACACACACACACACACACACACACACACAGGTTATGTAGGGAGCTCCCCAGAGGTAGCATGTACAGCCATATCAATTTCACTAACAGAATAACACTAATACTTCAACTACACCATCAAATAATATTTTATAATACCATGACACACCATACAACAGGGGATAGCGTGTCTGACAGCATGGAGGTGTACCTGCAAAGCACAGCCCCTGGCCACAGCCTCATCTGCGTTCAGGGTGGTGCTGATGTCCTTGCCGAAGAACTTTATGATTCTTTCCTTAACGGACGGAGTTCTAGTGGCCCCGCCCACTAGCTCCACCGCATAGATGTCATCCCGGCTCAGTTCTGCAACCAAACCAGGCAATTAAACGAATTCTGGGATCTTTTTTAACACAATCGTTTAAATGTATCTATTTTGTAAATAAAAAACAATGATGGTCATACTTGTTTGTTCAAGAACCGATTTCAACGGCGCCTCCAGTCTCGCCAGATAATGAGCACAGAATTCTTCAAATTGGATCCTGAAATTCAAAACGAGAATGATTCTGATTCATCACGTGATCCGCGATTACTTGGCAAAGAAAGAAAGCCCGACCTGCTCGTCCCAAGGGAAGGGGAAGGTCACCTGTTCATCTTGCCGGTGACGTCGATGTCGTTCATGAAGCACTCGATGTTCAGAGGCAGTTCTGAGGAGTTGGCGCTCATCAGCTTCTTGAGCTTCTCACACTCCTGGTGCAGGCGGAGCACGGCGCGTGGGTTCTCCTTCACGTTCAGCTTGTAGCGGCCCTTGAAGTCCTCGCAGAAGTAGTCCACCAGCACCTCGTCAAAGTTGCGCCCACCCAGGTAAGGGTCGAACGCGGTGGCTAACACCTGGAATAGACAGGTTTGTTTGTGTTGGTTTTTTTACAGATGGTTTGAAGTTACGAGCGAAAGCAAAGAGGATCATATGAACCCTTAAAATTGCTCACCTTGAGTTTGCCTTTGTTGAATGCAGTAATGGAGACTTGGTATGAGGAGTGACCCAAGTCCACAAACACCACGTTCCTGGGTTTCTCCTCTGCAGAGGGTAAGTCCTGTTTGTAGATCCCGTAGGCCAAAGCCACTGTAGCCCCCCGGCCCGAAAGAGCAAACTATTGAATCACTTCAACACACAATAACATTTAGGTACACTCCTGGGCCCCGTTTCCCGAAAGCATCGTTAGCCTAACGACGTCGTTAAAACCGTCGTACGATCATCGCAGAATTTTCAGACCATTTCCCGAAAGCATCGTTACGTAACGATGTCGTTAAAACCCTCGTAGCTAACGACACCTACAGGGGTACTCGTTAAGCACTAGGATGCATCGTTACTATAGCCTCAGTGGAGTCACCAGCTGGACATTCCGTGTATTGGATGTGTTTTATTAAAATACGTCATCCAATACCGCTGAATGTCCAGCTGGTGCTATTTCGCAATACCCCAAAAACAGTGGTTCGCGCATATATATTACTCGTAGACTACTGTTAGATTTAAACAGCAAAGACAGAGACATGTTAGAAATCAACACAAATATAATTTATTGCAGCAATTAAAAATTCCAAAAATAAATGTACAGATGAAATGCCACGTCACAAGGCAACCCTATCACAAGGCATATAATAAAATCTAATGATTCCGTTGCTCGTGTGGGAGGTCGCTTGCGAGCGGCACTTGCTGTCTCCCTCTGATTTTAATTCAACCATCGTGGTTAAAATGTCCTCATATTGATCAATGAGAGAAGACATACTGTACATGAATCATGCTGAGACCAGCGGATGTCGGATAATTTCTGCAGGCGTTTTTTGTTGCGATTGTTTGCCATAAAGCACTGTAGGCGCGTCGGTGAGGCTGTGATGAAGTTCACTATTTATTGGACCGTGTCTAGACAGTTACGAACATCCCTGACCTTAGTGGAGTGCACAATCACCAAGTTGAGAGCGTGGTTTCTGCAGTGAACGTAGACTGCTGCGGGAAACTGTGCTGCGAATCGATGCGTGCCATTCCCGCTTACATTGCCCACATCATCATACCCCTGCCCAACAATATGGGCAGGAATCGATCTAGACCAGCAACAGCAATAGCCGTGTCAATGCCTCTGCCTTTGAATGATAATGAATGAATGGAACGTTGCATTTTAACGTTGACACCAAAGTTTCTAGAGAGTGCGCGGCGCGCCAATCACTGAATGAATGAATAAAACCTTCTGCGGAATCAGAGAAAGTCTGCCCTCTTTGCGGCGCAAATCATGTTTCAGAAATCAGCACATTTAAATAAATGCTATAGTTGTCACACAGACACATGCTATTTTTTATTTTTGTAATATGGAATTATTTCAGGGGAGAAAATGCAGTGAAACAATGTACACACGGTGCGTTCAGGATTAGGACTGATATAGCATATGTCGGCCTAGACCTAATCAATTGTGTTTTAATATTTGTAGCATTCATCTTAGTCTATTCTTTTCGTAGGCTACTCTGCTGTTGGCCTTGATGGGGAGATATTTTTTTATTTTTTGCTGCCACAAAATATAGTTTAATCCAACAACATTCCTGCGTCTCCCCCTCATACGGAGCCCATTTCAGCACCGTGTCAGTAGACAGCTACAATCCTACGACGTCGTAAGAGCAGAGCACGCGCAGAGAAACGCTCCCCTAAAATTAACGATGCATCGTGTGATCCATCGTACGATGGATCGTACAAGCATGGATCCATCGTTATCGGGAAACAGGGCCCAGATCTCTGAACATGGTCATTTGTCCAGACTTACAAAATGCCGTTGACCATACATACACATGTAATCAATGACCAACAAGAGCAAGACAAGAGTCTGTCTCTTTCCATTGGCAGATACTTGCACGTTCGACTTGCGGTTCTCACAACACTCACCTGCAGTTGTGTCGTTAATGAGCCGCAAACAGTTGAGCCCAGCGATCTGAGAGGCATCGAATACCGAGCGTCTCTCAGCGTCTGTGAAAAAACTCGGGACCTGTACAAGATATGAAAACACCCGTCAATCTCTTCCATTGGTGGACTTGATTGAGTCCAATTTTAATGGTTTTAGCTGAGTTTTTGTCTTCACTCACCGATAGGACACAATCCACCACAGGCTTCTTCAGGGCGGCCTCGGACGTCTCCTTGAGTTTGGTGAGCAGCATGGCAGTGATCTGCTCCACGGTGAACACTTTGTCCTCATCCAGGTAACGCACCTGGAAGGACCCCAACCATTCACGCTATATGTTTATAATGTAAAAATGAACCTAATTTGATTGCAATTAAAACCAAATCAAATGTGTTTAGTTTATTACGTTTTAAAACATAAACCCATTGAAATGACCAAAAAAACTGAAGGCTAGATTACTTCAGTTCTGACAGCTCTTTTACCTTGATCCCTGTGTTGCCATTGGCCAGTTTATGCAGGCTGTAAGGCAGTTTGGGTTTCTCCCCCTGCACAAACAGGTCGTCAAACGCTCTGCCGTGAAACTTCTTGAAGCCATGGACTGTGTTTTTGAAATTCGTTATGATCTGAAAAACGGATAAGCAATGTAAGATCCTGCAGAACACTATTTTAACTACGGTCGTTTGATAGGCATATATGGATTATATAAAGAATATGTAAGGCACTTGATCCAGAACATGCAATTATAACATCACACAGTTTGAATGTTAACTCACAAAACGTGTATTAACATGACTTATCTGTCATGCTAAACTGAACAGGCTGATTTATAGCTGATCTTACTTGACTTTTAGCTGCATTTCCAATGATGCGGTTTTTGGAAGCCAGGGACACATAAGCTCTTGTGGTGGAAAAAAAGACATTAATCAGCAACATAATCATATACTATAATTAATAATAATGAATATAATAAACATAGTAATAATCAACAGCTGTTACAAAAATAAAGAACAAACAATTATCTAAATGATTATGATTAAGATTGAGTATGTTTGACTGAGATTGGATGGATTTCACCAGGGAGTCTTGGAAGATTGTTAAATAGGTCAGTGAGTCAAAATAGTTTCCCTTCAAAGTAAAGAATATTCTGTGCTTCTCGACCCTACTTAATACTTCATGAAGCGCCATAACGCTAGTACAACACTAGTCTTCGTCAGGAGATTCATTTCATGACTTGGCTGATGGGTCCTTCATCTGTGTCCTCCCGTCTCTTAAAACTATCCCCTTTGATTTCCCTCAGGAATAATAGAAACACTAGGATACTTCTATTTACTATTCTCCGCTAAGGGAGTATTGCACATTTCCACAGATACAAATAATTTAATAATATAGACGGTTATTATTTTATAACCAACACCTACAGTTTGACAATTTAATAAATATCTGTTTGTTTTTTTCAAAACTGTTGATCAATTGTGATTTGTTAATAATATAGCTGATGCCTCCAATAATGTTTGCCAGTTTATATTCACTGAGAATAATAAGCCTATATTCTTTTGTGTTCTCATCATGTATGGGTCTGTCAATATTTGAACAGAGTACAGTGTCTGGAGGGGACGGTCCACCAGCCTCTCTCTCCAGAGGTCCACTTGACAGCTGAACTGCGCAGTATTAAAACGCGTCCTGGTCGACAGATCCACCTGTCAGTCACTGCGGCGCAGTAACATCTCACCGCCTCCTGTGACCCGTGCTTTCACCGTGTCATACTTGACCCATAGCCTGCTTGTATTCATGTGGCACTTTGACGTAGAGAGCCGACACACAATTGTAATAACACTGAAATAAAGCAATAAAGTAATGCGTTACTCCGCCAGTGGATGCCCTCTAATTGCATCATTCCCGTGGCTATAGCTGATGGTATAGGTGATGGTATATAAGTGAGGTTATAGGTGATGGTACAGGTAATGTCACAGGTAATTGTAGGTGATGGTGTAGGAGGTGATGGTATAGATTTTGGTGTATATATAGGTGATGGTTTAGATGATGGTATATACAGGTGATGGTGTAGATTATGGTGTATATATAGGTGATGGTATAGGTGATGATTTGTGAGGTCAGTGTTATACTCACGGCGTGCATCTGTCACTGTAGTCATTGGCGATGGTTTCAATGCCACCGCTCCTGGCCACAGCGATGTGACAGTTCTGGTATCCAACATCAATGCCCACCACTGACATAATGAGGCTCTTCAACTCGTCTCAGTTTACTCCCTGACGACTGCACCTGACACAAGAGAATATGATAGATATACACGCTACCAAAGTATGTTCGACGGTCGAGCTATGTTCCTGAAGGGCTGTCTTAGTCCAGTTAATACCCGGCAGCTAGCTAGCAGCAGGTTGACTGAATTACGAGCGGTTATGTAAGCGCCGCTGTTATCAGCAAACTCATTCAATCTAATCCCAGTAGGCGATGAGGTCCAGAACAATCTTCCGCTCCTGGCAGTCTTAAACCGGTGGCCCTAACGAACATGCGCAACTGCAAAAGATGCATTTAAGGCCCGCCCCTGGTCCTTTCTAATTGGTCGTGTCGCAGTCTGCTCGCACCAGAGTCTGCTTGATTGGTAGGACGGTCGATCTATAAAGAACCGTCTAGAACCTCTAGAAGCCCCCAGGAGACCCGTGTTAACGCTAGGAACAAGTAATAGCATTTTGGGCTGTTTAAGCGTTGCTCCGGGCAAGCTCTGTACTGGTTGAGCTGTCTGGACGGCTTATTTAATCTGTTTTCATGCATAAAAAGACCCTGGGTTCAATTTTCGCCGGACTTACTACTTACGTAGTTTTTTATGGATTTGTACTTTACTTGAGTATTTATATTTCCAGCAACTTTGACTTTTACTAATTTTCTTAATAAAATGTATACTTTTACTTCGATACATTTTCCCTTTGTATCTCCGTTACTTGCTACAAAATAAAAGCTGAATAAATTAGACATGTCATATTGTTGGAAGTGGGAACAGCAGGTTTGGCCAAGGTTTGGTCAATGCAAGTACAGAGTGTTGCCAGATTGGGCGGTTTTTCGCCCCGTTTCGATTTGAGCCAGAAAGAGAGATAGACAGACAGGTGGGGTGCATTTCTCCCAGTGTAATCATGCACGCTGGTATTATGGGGTGAATTGCCATCATAACGATAGTGCGTTAATGAATGAATGAAATGAATCAATAATAACTAATTAGAGATGGAGTGAATTCCTCCCAATATAATAATTGATCAGAATCCAAATCTGAATTGGCTTTATTGCCCAGTAGGAAGTATTTTTTTACTGGTGTTTGGTGAATTAACATATATATAAACATAGTAAATAACCAAAATTATAAAATAGAAAGAAAGTAAACCAATATAAAATAGATACATTTATCGTAATAATAAAAATCTATACAGTTTGTGCATGAATGAGCAAAATATGGACCATGAAATTTGCAGATGTTCACAGTATGGAGTATCCAATAATGTATAGCCAGAGAAATATGCGCTAATGTGACGCAATAAGACAGGGCGGATGTGGGCGGAGATAAATGTGTGTGTGTGTGTGTGTGTGTGTGTGTGTGTGTGTGTGTGTGTGTGTGTGTGTGTGTGTGTGTGTGTGTGTGTGTGTGTGTGTGTGTGTGTGTGTGTGTGTGTGTGTGTGTGTGTGTGTGCGCGCGCGCGCGTGTGCGTGCGTGCGTGTGTGTGTGTTACAGAATAACGTTCATAGGGGTAGTAAATCGCTTTAAAAGCATTTGACCTAGCACACCAAAAACCCGGTGCCACTGGAACTAGGTATAAATCAAGATAATCGGAATTACTAATGCAAAACTACATTCAGAATTTGACATGTATCTTAGTCTTGGTTGGTCTTGACCTCATAATAGCATATCTTTATTAAATATTTCCGTTAAAAATGTCCAGATATCTCCTAAAAAATAAAATGATTTTTCCAGACTGGCAAGGCAAAGGTGTTAAATTGTGTTGTTAAATGTAGATGTTACTGGAATTATTCTGGGACGCATATACTTATGGTATATGAACTCTATACTGAGTTTATATACTATATATTATTATAGAGTTATGCTATAACTATCAACTCTGATATTGCCAGACTGTGTCCTGAGGTGGGCGGGGCTCGGGGCTGGGCCATGGAACGCCAGGAACAGGAAGAGCCAGTGGAATACTTCAGGTAGCAGTTAGCTAGTCATTTAACTTAAAGGCTACGATGGGTCTGTTCGGAAGAACACAAGAGAAACCACCAAAAGACCTGGTGAGTTTAGGATTTTGAGGGTATTTTTTGAGCTTGTACATGCCCGGGATTTGAACCCCGATGCTCAAAGGATCTCCGTCCGAAAGGGGTGGTGTGTAAGCTATCTAACCGCTAAGCTAACTGTGTTGCTCACTGGCTTCTAGTTGGATTCTTCCAAACTGTTGCTGCTTCTTGCTAGCTGTCCAGTTAGCCTCTTTGTAACATTCGCCTTAACCTTATAAGGAAATCACTTTACACCTCTAGCTCTCACATATGTACAAACATACTTATTTTATATATATATATATATATATATATGTCCGCGGTACTTTAATCTCGCAACACTTTTATATTTGTAGCACCGGTAAGCAGTTAGCATGCTATACATTCCAGCTAAGACAAGTCAGCTATCGGATGTAAACAAACCATATTTTGTCAGCTTTTAGCAAATGTCGTGATCTGACAACGTAGTGTACAGACTTTGACTCGATATTCCGAAAAATATGCATAGTAGTAGCAGTGGCTCGTTATATTCCCAACTACATATTCAAAAAAATCCTCCTTTTTCAGATAAATGAATGGTCGCTCAAAATCAGAAAGGAAATGCGAGTGATTGACAGACAAATTCGAGGTGAGCCTCGGAAAGTCTATATATCTCTGCTCTTAATTTTTCTGAAATCACTCTTTCTTTCATTCTTTCATTTTTCTATGTATTGTTAACATAAGACGTTAGGCATATAGGGTTCTGAACTCATGAAATGAAAAGATAATCCATCGCATTGCAGACATTCAGAGGGAAGAGGAAAAAGTCAAAAGATCCATCAAAGATGCTGGCAAGAAAGGCCAGAGAGATGTGTGCATCATCCTCGCCAAAGAGCTGATCCAGTCACGGCGGGCCGTCAGTAAACTCTATGCCTCCAAAGCTCAAATGAACTCTGTACTACTCAGCATGAAGAATCAGCTTGGTAAGTGTGTAAAGAAAACAGTTTATGTTGGCTAGATTAATGTGTTGTTTTTGTATGTGCCTCATTTTGGCTCCTATTTGTGTATATCCTCTTGAGGATACAACTTCTGAAAAAGTTCTGATTTCTAATGTCTCTCTGTGTGATCCCAGCTGTGGTTCGTGTTGCTGGAGCCCTTCAGAAAAGCACAGAGGTTATGAAAGCCATGCAGAGCCTCGTCAAGATCCCGGAGATCCAGGCCACCATGAGGGACCTTTCAAAGGAGATGATGAAGGTCCAAAAGCTGCACAAACACTAGTTGTACTAGTAGTCTAGTTACACTTCATAATGCGTAATTGCATGCATAATTCATTGACAGAAATGCAATTTTTAAGTAAATCATAGTCCAGTTTAAGGGCACACAAAATAATGTGTAAAAATATGATTAATGATATGGATAACAACACCACCTCTACCACTACTACTACTCGAATAATAACTAATAGGGGCATTATGCCAATTGGTTTACAGCCATTATTATAAGAAAATGGACTCAAACAAGGCGTGTTTTCTATCTCCTAGGCTGGCATTATTGAGGAAATGATGGAAGACACGTTTGAAAGCATGGAGGATGGGGAGGACATGGAGGAGGCAGCAGAGGAGGAGGTGGACAAGATCCTCTTTGACATCACAGCAGGTATGTGTTGCAATCCGCTAAACGATAAACAAGCAGTTGCAAACCATGAGTCATTAGTTATAATCACATTAAGTACGATCAAGTAGTGAGTGATGTATGATGTGAATATGTTGATATGCAATACGAGCACACTCGCCATGATAATTGTTGTGACTCCTTTCTACATAGAAAACCAAACAATTGTGAACTGTTGTGTATGTGCTCCATTAGGTGCCCTTGGAAAGGCTCCCAGCAAAGTCACAGATGCCTTGCCAGAGATGGAGGCTCAGGGAGCCACCGCCGCCTCGGAGGACGAGTCAGAAGAGGACATCGAGGAGATGCAGTCAAGACTGGCCGCCTTGAGGAGCTAGAGCCCTCCGTCCGTCCCGCTGCCAACTTTTTCGGCTTGCCCCCAAAAGGACAGAGACTACTTTGGTTTACCTGGAATCTTTGCTTGTTTATTGTCCGCCTACGTTTATCTGGGTCATGTGTGCTTTTTGCTAAGGCTTTCCTGTGTGTATAACATTTTCCGTTTTTTAATTTTTAAAGTCGATGCAGCCGGAGCATAAGGCCATCCTGACTTTAGGTGGGGGCAGGTTATGCCAACGCTTATTATCCAAAGCATGGTTTGAACACCATATCACTACACTTAAGAAGTGGTATTTTATAAAGCAGTATAGAAAGCCTGCAGACAAAAACACATTATTGTACTGTGCTTATTTATAATAGTGGTGGTGGTCTGGCACTCTTTTCCAAAAACTAACTAGAACCACAGCTGGGTTGTTCTGCATTAAGTCTTTATCTGCGTTTAATAGCCAATTCCTTTGTTTAAATCTGCCTCCCATATCTGAAACTATTGAACCTTTCAGTAGATATTTTCTGTACAGTCAAAATGTATCTATATTAATTGTGGACCTATGTGGATGAAAGTACACTTGTTGGAATAACACACATATAATTGTGTGAGGGATTTTAAGACATTAGGAATCATCATTGTGGTTCATTTGATTCATGTCCCCAAATGCCCTAAATCTACATTTTGGTGAGATGCGTGGAAAATGAAATGTTTGGTTGGAAATGAGACCCGGTGTGTGTTGTTCTTTTCCTGCATTCACTCTGTGTAATTGCGATAGGAGGAGCAGAAAAGAAAGGTTTCCTCTTTTATGAAAGTGGAGAAAGAGATTTGTTTCCTGAAAGCAACAGCATTCCCTAGCTACAGCCAGTAACTCGATCCTGCACTAATTCTCCTATTTCTAGCGTCCGGAGTCCCAACCTTGAACCGAGGTTCATGAAATATCAAGCATCATGTCAAATACAGGTCTTCCATTATTTTCTAACGACGGAGGTAAATCAAACTGTATTAATCGTGTGGAGGCCTATATATTAATAACGATGTCAACCAGCAGTAACAACGTACACTAATCTTCCGTCTGGACAGTAGGCCTAAGCATTATGAAGTCGGTGTTTTGTTTTTCTTATGCATGACAACAATGCCATCTATGGTTGAAGGTTATTATAGACCATCCACTGTTTATTCTGCACGTTCTTGGCTGCGTGCGCCTCGAGCTACGCGCCTGTCCGCTGGTGGAGCGCCAGTCAGGAACTCCTCCCCGCAGACGGAGCGTTCGCTCGGCTACACAGCGCAATGGTCTCGTGGATTATTTCCAGACTTGTGGTGTAAGTAATATTATATTTTTTCGCCAATAATTTTCTTGTCATTGAAGCAGACAAGAAACACGGTATATTTCGTTGTGTGTTATATAGGCCACCCGGTCCATTGGCCAGGTGCAGCCCAGCAGTCGCTTTATATGGCTACAGAGACGTGGTCTTATTTCTAGTACAATAAAGCATGACTAGGGTGTTTCAGAGGACCTGTGTGCTGATTTTGTATTTGCAAGTAGATTTTTTATAACTATAGGCTACATTTTATTTCAACAAGAGGTAGCCCAATAAATGACGAGCATGCAATGCCATTGTTGTTCAAAAGCAGACAAAAGGCTGACAGGATTGTAGGGGAATGTCAAATCAGTAGGGGTATGATGTGTTAGAATATCGCTGATATAGAAATGTAGGGTGGCCTATCCCATAACCCGCGGATTTCAGCCCATGAGAGGTGACCGAAACCCGATGTGATCATTTGAAGGGTCTGGTATTGTGAAAACAAAGGGATGGGTTCGCCTTCTCTAGTTACAATTCAACTGCTACTTTTAATACTACGATTAGGGCTGTAGGTTTCATGTAGCATCGATTCACTATATAATAATAGAATGGTATTCCATGAACCATTGCCATGATCAGTTGATTTTTTCTTGTGCTTTTCGACCAGCGTCTTCATAGATTGTAGGCTATCGTTTTATACAGGCCTACTAAGTAATAGCACGTAGGCCTACACATCTTCAAGATCGTTGCCTACGTCAATTAAATTTAGATTACAATATCCTGTTACAAGCAAGTTGGCGTATTCGGTTCCGGCTGGGCAACACTGTCACATGGGGGCCAGTTTGAGATATTGACTTTGGGACAAAAAAACATCCGTCCGCTTCGAGCAGCCCAGTCTATTTGACAGCCAGTGACTCTTGTTGTCTTGTTTGAGAGGTCTGTCGTGGCAGTGATGTTCTCATGCCAGGCCAACGTGGTGCAATTTTATGTAGGGCAGTAATTTGATCAGGTCACGCTCACAGCTGTTGCTGAGCCGTTGAACTCTTGGGTCTGCCCTCCAGTCCTGTGGCTGGACTGGAGTCAGCAGCGCAGGTGTGTCTAAACTCGACACAACACAACTTGTCCATAACACAAACGAAGGCCATATTTTGGTTTTGCGTTTAACCACAAACGTGACAACATATTCCTGGTGTTTTAGTGTAGTCGGTCTGGGTTCAGCTTAGAGATTTTGATTGTGTGTACACAACATGGCTGATATTGTCTTATCTTGCAGACTTGTATTTGGGACACTATACCCTGCATACTCATCATATAAGGCGGTTAAGTCGAAAGACGTTAAAGAATATGTAAGTATATCACTGTTATGTTTCATAATCCCATATGACATGGAGCGCTTTTGTAAGTCATTTGTTATTGTAAATTATTTTCCTTGTTCCGTTTCAGGTAAAATGGATGATGTATTGGATAATATTTGCCTTATTTACCGCTGCAGAAGTATTTACGGACATGTTTCTATGTTGGTAAGGGGTATTTTTTTTTAATAACAGCAAACATCAACCATTGTGTATTTTTAAAGGTCACTGATGTGTCAAACGGTGAATACTCTTAGAAATATTACAACGTTAACAGGGAAGGAGGAAAAGTGACCTTAGAGGTGCTTAATCATTGTATTTTCTTCCCTGCAGGATCCCCTTCTATTATGAGCTGAAGATAGCCTTCGTGGTGTGGCTGCTGTCCCCATACACAAAGGGAGCCAGCGTGCTCTACAGGAAATTTGTTCATCCCACGCTTTCCTCCAAAGAGAAGGTGATGGCCCATCCCCGTGTTCAACCTGCCTTTCCCTTCCTCTTTCCCTTCCTCTTCCCCTTCCTCAAGCAAGGCCAAGGGAGATCCACAGTGATGACATAAGTACCACCACCATGTCCTTCCCTTTATGTTTCATCAACATTGTGTTTGGAGCTTGATGATAACTGAAGATTCAGAAGGATCATAATCTTCATTTAGTTTCTCTTGGGCCCCATCACCAGAGAGACAGTGTTGTTTTATCTCTTATAAATCATTGTATTCATTTGTTGTGTGTGTCGGTTGCAGGACATTGATGAGTACCTCTGCCAGGCCAAGGACAAAAGCTATGACACCCTGGTGCATTTTGGGAGGAAAGGGTTGAACGTGGCAGCTGCGGCAGCCGTCATGGCAGCGTCAAAGGTACTGCTGAGCCCGGGCATTTCAGCAGCGCTGTCCGGTGGACGGCTTGTTGTTCGTCCTGTTGTCCCTTTTCTTTTTGTTTGTGAAATGTTGAAGTTGAAAGCCACTTCAATGGGGATTCTGCTCTTTGTGGACTATCAATAGGAGAAAACAACTCTATGGGTGTGGTGTGGTGTGGTGTGTGTGTGTGTGTGTGTGTGTGTGTGTGTGTGTGTGTGTGTGTGTGTGTGTGTGTGTGTGTGTGTGTGTGTGTGTGTGTGTGTGTGTGTGTGTGTGTGTGTGTGTGTGTGTGTGTGTGTGTGCGCGCGCGCAAGTGTTTTTTTCCAGTAATACACAAAGGTCAAACTCCTCTGAGTTGTTCTGGGGAGTGTTCTTCTCCACCCGGACAGAGTGGCTGCTGTTCCCCCCACAGCAGCTGTGACACCTGAGGCTGCTCTGTGTTGCCCCTCCCCTCCAGGGTCAGGGCGTCCTGTCTGATAGGCTGAGGAGCTTCAGCATGCAGGACCTGTCGTCCTGCCAGGCGGACTCAGACTTGGTCGACGGGGAACGCGAGTTGGCGTCGCAGCACCGGGCGCGGTCCATGATGCGCAGCAAGTCAGAGAGTTACAGCAAAGGTGGGGAAAACGGTCCTTCTACTGACCAATAAGGAGACAGAGAAAGATCACACGCCCGAGGTGTGGTCTCAACGGGTGATAACTGGGTGACTGGTGTCTGGGTGAGGGCTCTCAGTGCTGTCAGGACATATTGCATTCCTTTCGTACGGTGGGTGCTGTCATTATATGGCCCATTAATAGGAGAGCCTTGGTCATCATCATTTGTTTAATGATTATTAACATAGTTACACTTACATTTGTGGTTTTCGATCCAGTCGCATCTTTTCGCCCGCCATCTTGCCGGGGATTTTTCTTGATTTTCCATTTTCTCGCAGGCTATTGCGGGAGCAAGCCACAACCCCTGTCTGCTAGTGTGCCCATCGAAAATCTCAACTTTAAGGGGATATTAGCCCTACCCATTACCCCTTACCCCTCAATATAAGGACTAATGTGACAACCCTATGCTACAGCGAGGGGTAGGGTTGAGATTTTGGGTTAAGGGCAGTAATGGGAATCAGACTTAGCCTAGCCTCCTGTGGTATCTGAATATCGTACTGGGCTGGGTGGCTTTACAAAAACACACAATCTGCAGATATGAGGCATGCCTTTGCCCTCCTGGTTTCCCCCTCATCCTGAAGCTGACTTCCTGTCTGGAACAGGCTGACAGCCACAGGTCGCCACAGTGCTGCTTATGCACATGAACAACCATTAATGAAGTTGTACCTTGAGCTCATTCCATTGTTTTGAAAATGTCTGTGTTTAACAGCTTTTTACTGCTGTACATAGTGTACATGTTACAGACTGCTGTTCAATTGTTGATGCCTTTCAGCCTCGCTTTTATCTTGAAATACAATAATTTGTTGTTGACAAAAGGACAGCAATTGTTACTTTGAAAATCGTTGCACAACCTGAATAATATATTCTAACTGAATTACAATTCATTTCTAGCTTGACAAGTAACTTAAAAAGATTAATAATTATTACTTTAATTTTGAGTAAACATTCAAAAAGGGCAAATGATCTACTAAACACAAATACATTCGAACAACAAGCTTTCATCCCAAACTAACAATGTAACCCAACTAAGTTATACTAAACAAAAGGAAACACACTTCAGTATGTATTAATCCTTGTGTCAACCTGAAGCAGAGGGAGCGTTGAACACGCGGTCTGCGCCTGAAGGCACTCATTAGAATATGGGTTTGGTTTACGAGTTCCTATTGAACTATTTTCTTTTTGCTCTTATCCTGTGTCACCGAGCAATGTTCTCCAACCATTATGATGGAAATCTATCATAACTCAGCTCACAGAAGTATGTTGCAACCCTCCAGCAATTACAGGGATACTCTGGGAATGGCGCTCCCACTTTAAAAGGGCAGATGCCATGTTTCTGTGTCCCGTCCGGTTCTTGACCCCTCTGGCCGTCCTCTTCCATGGCACCAGGGCAGGAGGATTTTGACATGGCTGAATATGAGGTCTTGGAGCACTGTAGCACCGAGGAGCTGCAGTCCCAGACTCTCTGGCCCTCTCCACCCTCTCCACCCTCCACCTCCCCCACCCAGGGCCCTGCTCCCCAGACACAGGAGGAGGGGGAGGACGTGGGGAGAGGGGTGCAGGTGGGGTCACGCTCACCCCAGCTAAGGCTGATTAAGAAGAAGGCCCCGGAGGTACTGCCCGTTGAATAACACGGCTGTCCTGCTGCTGCCTGATTGTAAATGAGCACACATGAAGAGTGCGATTAACCGACTCACTCCCTAATGTGTCCTGCTATGTGTCCAACTAAAACATGAGGAGGCCTGGAACTCCTTAATCGGGGACTCGGGATGCTTGGAGTGCTACTGAATGAAGTGCATGAACTTAAATCTTTTATACTGGGGATCTTTATTTATTATCTTTATTGTTTGATTATAAGAACTTACAGGTAGGGAGGTGACCGCTGGAAAACACCTCTGACGGGATTCAGGCAGACAAACGGACTGATTCTGTTTGTAGTTCAATTCAAAAACCACTATATATATAGTATACTAACTTAACATTTAAAATTAGAAACAGTTGACATGACAAGCCGTATTCTCTGCCAACCTGTCCACTCAGACCTTTCTAAATATAGCGCTTGCTTGCATCTGTCACACTCAACTATGGATTTGAAAATGATACTAAATGTTATTTTAAATCACTAGTCATTCTTTGTTAACTCAACCCCTTCTGCCCCCTAGTTTTTTAAAACCCCATCTATATTTGTCTCCTCTCCTTTTAGCCTCCTCCTAGAGTCTTAAGGCCGCTCACAAGATCCAGGAGTGCTCTTTCTTCACAATGAAGCCATGTGGAACCCGAGTCCAGACCTCTTCAGCTGCCTTCACTGCAAAACAAAAAAATGTAAAACAAATACAGAGGAAAAATTGTGTATGGCCAAAAGCTACATATATTAAGCAGCCTTGTTATGGAGTAGGGTAACCAAAGTGACTTAAGACCCTTGTGTGTTTATAAATACCCTGAGGGACTTGCTTTTAGAAAACAAAAGAGGAGGTGTCTCAGACTGATGCTGGTCACAAGAATGGATGATTTTCATGCCGACGGACATCTGGATTTTATGTTGGTGGTTATTGTGCTGTGTGTGTGTGTGTGTGTGTGTGTGTGTGTGTGTGTGTGTGTGTGTGTGTGTGTGTGTGTGTGTGTGTGTGTGTGTGTGTGTGTGTGTGTGTGTGTGTGTGTACATCTCATGTGATTCGCATCGCATTTGTTGGGTTGTTTTTATATCAGTTGCATGGTTGATCTTCCTTGTCCTTTGTTCACTGACCTGATTGTCGCTGATTAAACGAAAGTATTGGCTGAGTGTCATGTCAGAAATGGTCAGTGACAAAGTCCCACTTGATGAGTAGTGACGGTCCCACTTATGGAGTAGCTCCTGCAGAGACCCCCAGGTCAACCCGTTGAAATTAACCGTTTCTGATACATGCTGACTTTAGAGATCTCTACTACTAAGCTGCTCTACTTAAATGTAATCAGTATGGATATATTTTTAGTTGGTCAAGCAGTGACATGCCAATAGGGTCTAAGGCAACCATATTAGTATTGGCAATTGTCAACAGCCTTGAAAAGCTAATTGGAAAAAAATATGTTCCATACTTCCACTGTGGGCTGGAGTATTTTTATCTAATTGCACTCGTGTATGATTACAAATATTGTCCTTAATATTAAGGAAGAGACTAAATGGGTGGCAAGAAATGGCTGGTCGTCTCAACTGATAAATGCACCATTATATCTGTTTATTACATTTGTATGTGTGGTAATATACCAAGAGAAGATATGTGAAGCTGTTTTGAGTAATTTCTGTCAAATTCAAATCAGATTCACACTTTGTCAAATCTACTCACAATTTCTGTTCTTTTTCTGTTTCAAAATTAAGATGTGTATGAATAGTTGGAAAACTGTTTATGTATACATCAAAATATTATATATATCAAAGATATATGAACATCCTTAATTAAGAAACACTGTGTAACGATGTCCTCACCGAGCAATTAAAAACCCATGGGTCTTCTATTAATTTTATGAACACAAGATCACGTGATTATTTGTATTGGTTAGCAGGTTTCCGATATTACTTTTCGACTGTTCAAATTGTGGATTTATTTTTTCTAGTGAGAGGTGATCTGCTTGGCTCCTGATGTCGCACTGCTGAATTTAGTTGATTCACCTGTGTATCTGGCTAAATGGTTTTACACTCTCTGACGAATTTGTCTGTCCAGGATGGCAGGATTTTAATCAAGCAATCCTGTCATTTACTGTATCTTATCGAGGCGGTTGGAAGTTTGAAACAAAAGCTCCTCAGGTACCACTGTTCTGTTTACACCCTTCTTTACTCTTATGTCGTAGAGCTGTTATGCACACAATATTTCTTTCCATAGCTCAATGGTGGAAACTGCAGGTCTTTACTGTGATCACAAAACTCTGAAGTGTTGCAGCATTAGTCGTCTTTTTCCTATAATCAAGAAATTCATAAAGTAAAACAAAATAACTAGATCATTGCTATGTACCAGATTTGTATACATCTGAATCATATGCATTTATCATTGCATGTTTATTTGTTTTTATGAAAATGG
Organism: Micromesistius poutassou; assembly: GCF_964030765.1. Taxonomy (NCBI): domain Eukaryota; kingdom Metazoa; phylum Chordata; class Actinopteri; order Gadiformes; family Gadidae; genus Micromesistius; species Micromesistius poutassou. Next base: position 10,400,189 of record NC_140287.1, read on the forward strand.
GTTTTAAGTGAAATAGTGTGAACTTGTTTTTGGCCTTATCAATGCATTACTGATAGACATTTTGTAATCATTTAATTTAGTGTTTTCTGGAATATATATGTACACATCTTATTTAACATATATATATACAACATAGCATACAATCTTTTCTGGCAGGCCAGAATGTCAGCAGTCTTTAAAACGGAAGGACTCTAAAGGAGTAATGTGCATGGCTATCCATTTATTGTTATGCTTCTGTTGGTGAATTGACATACAGCCATTAAATATGACAACTGAACCTGCTTGTGTTTTAATCCATGATCTTCTAAAGTGCAAATGAGAGAAAGGTATTACGTTTCCAATAAAATTCTTAATAACAGCTGGCTTAGCAGGGAAGGCGGAGTTATTTAAACTCTGATAAGAAAGGATCAATAATGAGATTAATGACTGATCTGGTTTTTGACCTTGGACCAGCCAACGCATGTGATGAGGATACGAACGGCTAAACCTATGGAGGTAGATTTGTGTCTTTATTATGCAATCAAACAGAATAGGTTTGAGAGCAAACTTTCCACACTGCAATCAAAAAATTGATTTGAGAGCAAAACTATCGACACTGCAATCAAAAAATGTTTTATTTCAAGTAAAATAAATGTGATTAAAAATGTATTAATGGGAATCCAAAAGTTTTGTTTGCGAATCCAAAAGTTTTGCTTGCGAATCCAAAAGTTTTGCTTGCTGTTGAGCTGAATCTCGTGGGCGGGACCTACGCCGAAAGATGTAAGACATGTCTCTATTGGCCAGTCTCGATCGGAGTGACAGCTTGGCAACTCAGCTCCCGAGTCCCGCTCGGTCTCATCATGGACTTCAAAACTCCCTCTCTCGTTACTAACTGTGGATGTAAGCTGTCACTCCGATCGAGACTGGCCAATAGAGACGTGTCTTACATCTTTCGGCATCTTTTGGATTCGCAAGCAAAACTTTTGGATTCGCAAGCAAAACTTTTGGATTCGCAAACAGCAAACAAACAACTTTTGGATTTGCAGACAAAACTTTTGGATTCCCATTAATACATTTTTAATCACATTTATTTTACTTGCAATAAAACATTTTTTGATTGCAGTGTTGATAGTTTTGCTCTCAAATCTATTTTTTGATTGCAGTGTGGAAAGTTTTGCTCTCAAACATATTCTGTTTGATTCCATAATAAAGACACAAATCTACCTCCATAAAACCAGGGCAGGAATGACCAGGAGTAAATACTTAAATATAAAAGTTAGAACAATTAACTAAAAAACTTTAATTCTGTCTCAGACGCCATAAGGCAAGACCAAGTGTTTACATAAGAATGGAAGACAAACTTATTTTTTCCATCAATAACTTTATTAAACCATAATCAAAGACAATATATACACAGGATTTATACTTTCAGGTTGACACGATCATGGTATTTAAAGTAGGGATCATCAAGGTACCAGTTTCTTCTCTTCCAGAATGGACCGGTCATTTTATCCAGCATCTTGCTCTGCGTCTTGTTACAGAACACATGCTGCCTCAATCTGTACCGTCTGGCAGGCATCTTCTTCCATAGTTTCTTCTTGTATCCGGCCTATTTATTGAAAGAAAGTTGAGAAAATATTATATTTTTATATATATACACTATGTAATGATCCACTTGTTCATGAGTTATCAGAAGAGCGTATTGATTTTAACACAGTATTCGTTTTTTGATATGTCCACTCAAGAAACTATGATTCATCTTGTACCTGTCGTCTGACCCAGAGACCACAATGGAGCCTCAGGAACCGCTTCACCACGGACCTCACGGACTTCTTCTTTCCCTTCCGCAGCCCAAAGTAGGTCAGGGTTCGGCATGGCTGCAGACCCAAACTAGGAAGCAGAGGTGCGACACTGAAAAGAAATACAATTTATTTACATAGTTCAATCACTTCCAGTGTCAGCACACAATAATTCAGTGTGGTGATGTCCTTTGTAGGACAGTGTTTACCGTTGCAAGATGCTGCATTGGGCTGGAAGACATGAATGAGAAGCCGGAGAAGCCCTGATAGTAGCGGCAGCAAATATCGGAGATGTCTGGGGTCGCGTTATGGTAGAAAACTGGCCAATCTTGGCTGCCCTGGCGCAGGACATCAGAGGTCTCAGCAGGCCTATGCAACACAAATTTATTAAAGTCGCACATGTAAAATAAAATAAAACCGATCTCTAAAATGGATCAGCTATGCAGTTACTGATGGGGTGACATAATTGAGGAAACCTGGCAAGTAACACTACGAAGAAATTCGGACAGGACATGGTGTTGAGGGTTGCATGCATTAGCTTTGTAGCTACAATAGCTAAAACATGTGATATAAGAGATGACATCGATAGTCTCTTTAGTTGTTTGTATTATGTCAGATGTCATTAAAGCTCTCAGATGTTATGAAAGCTCTCAACGAACACATTACATTTGACAAATACGTACCAGGGACCTTCCTCACCAAGGCCGCCGCCATGTTTATTGTAAGACTACTACGGAAAGCTCAAAGGACAAGCTGCACGGTTTTGTTAAAATGCATAACGCTCTTGATGTCGAAATGATTTTCATGTAAGGCAATACCTTGCTTTAAAGTTTATAGCCTTTTTATTTATTTTTTAAGATAATACATTCGTATTGTAGTTATAGCTATATTAATATATTGACAAGGTACACTTTATATTTCAATGTGTAGATATTTGATATTTCAAAGACAATTTTGCAATAACAAATGCAAAAACAGCCCACCACAGACACATATTGACCTCGCCGTCAGAAACTCTGTACAGTTTTAATACTTTCTTTGTTCATCTGAAAAACAGATTGCATAGTGCAAGTTAAACTGTGGTCCAGCCCGGGATGATATCATTGTATTTGTTTTCATTAAAACACAGTATCATTATAAATACGACAGATGACAAATGCTAAACAAAAAAAACATTCAACTTTAGGTACCACAATCAAATACATAAAAAATGACTTTGTACAACCAAAAGCTTACAACCAAAGCAGAAACACCCAGCAAATCTGCAGCGATGTGAGTGCAAAGTAACACACATTAAATTAATTCAGAGAAACAAAGTGCTCAACATAAGACAGCGTTTGCAGACAGAGGGAATGTCCTCATCAAAATTCACAACCGAGTCTAGACTCCTTCGCCTAAGATACAAAATAGGGATTGTTTCAATAATCTAATAAAATAACTACAACAGTGTAAGCCAACGAAACATGGAAAATTGTCAGTAAAAAGTACCACAAAAAAACAATCTTCCACATAGTATTCAAATCAACAAAGCTAGGCGTTCAGGACATCTTCTTCATCCACTGTAGAGGCAAAACACAGCGCCTCCATGTGGCCGTTTAGTGAGGACCAGAACATGCAGGCGTCCCATTAGGACCAGCGGGTGTTCATCACCAGCCAGCGTACACGGGTTCTGCGTCGCAGGGCATGCCGTGGTAGCGGCCCTGAGGACGTTCCTTGCGGAGCAGCGGGGCGCGGGCGGCGGACAGCTCGCTGTCCGTGTCTCTCCGTCGACGGAGGACCAGTAGGATGACTAAGAGGAAGGCCACTGGGAACACAATGAACAGGGTTGGTTTTTTTATCAGACACAAAACTCCCATCATCCCATCCCTCGGTTTGCTGGTAACCAGAGGGTTGCTGGTTCGATCCCCATCTCCACCTCGACCTCCTGTCAAGGTGTCCTTGAGCAAGCACACCTAACCCTAACTGCTCCCAACGAGTTGGCTGTCGTAAAAATGGTTGACACCACCATCGGTGTGTGAATGGGTGCATGAATGTATTTTTTGGTCTTCTCTATTTTGTGTGGGTGAATGCTGTGTATATGTTATGTATATTAAAACAAAATCCTCTGGTTTGAGGACAAAGTGCATTTCTTTTTTAGAAGTCATTTTTAATCAAATAAAGATATAAAAAAACGACAATCTTATTGCTTTTTCAACGCTACTCACCCCCTGCACCGATGACTAGCAGAGCGATGGTGACCGGGGCGAGTGCACACGTTTCCCCTGACTTGCGGAAGAACGTCTCCATGCAGTAGCTGGGGGAGCTGCTCCCCGCTGGACAGAAGGCGTCCCCGGGGCAGAGGATGGGGCTCACATCGGGACTCTAGTAAAAGGACAAACACAGTTGACGGCAGTCAACGGCGGCAGCATACGGGCAAAAGCGAACACTTTAGCACCCTCTAGTGTTGAATAGGAAAATTGCTGAAATCCCAAACATGTGACGTCTATTAAGTTATTTGTACGGCAACAAATGTTTTCAGCATTTTGATGCGTGTTGACGAAATTTGTGGAACAATATTATATTTACTGTTATCTAAGCAGATCAACACTCACAGGACAGTAGTGGTTTTCAGGACAGACATCACAGTTCTCCCTGCCCCAGTGGATCTGGAAGAATCCACTGCTGCAGATTTGACACATCATCTGATGAGCTGCCTTGTGCATGCCTGTCCGAAACCAAACCAACCAAAACCAAAACAAAACATTTGAATATCTGACTCTCACGCGAGAGGCCCCTGGGTCTTTATCACTGGTGGATCTACATTTAACATATTTGACAGCTGTTAACAATAATACAGTCTGTTGGTATATCATTTTTAATTAAATTAAAATCCACAGTTACCTGGCCGACATTGAGTGCATTCCTTTGAAGCCAACAGAAGGGATTCTGTGCCGACAGGACAGACGGGGCACTGCGCACAGTTAGAGGAGCTACCGGAAGAGGCAATGTAAAATAAAGATAGATTGGAAATGGGTATTTTAGATTAGATGAGGAAGTACAAAGCAGCGACTGCTGTGAGATAGAGGAGCTGGAAACAAAAGCAGATATGCCCCTAACTAGTACAAAAAAAGTGAACTTTTAAATTCACAAGAAAATGTAATTAAGCTGCCCGTTGGCTTAATGATTGTCTGAGCCAAAGCTATTTCTATTGTGTTGACCAGATGTTCCAATTAAACTGGACAACAGACCACAGATAGACCTTCAAGATTTTCGGGAATTAAGTAAGCACAAGTCCCCTAAAGCTAACTTTTCATAGGTTTTTTTTTTCATAGGTACTTTTTGGGTTCCCTGTGGCGAACATATTAAGTTAAAGAACAGATCAGTTGAGGGGTTCAATTCATAATACTACCAACGTCGAGCTCCAACTCAAAATATCAGGAAAGCTAAATCCTCCTCAGCTTCTCTGGTCTCTGCTGTATCCATGCAACTGCTTTGATTGTTATGTTCCAGAAAGCAGAACCATGAGCTGTGGGCATGTGATGTGGTACAAACGGTACTAATCATGGCAGACAGGCGGGGAGGGGGAGAGTCCTCTGGGCAGCTTACTTGCAGAAGGTTCCCTGAAGACACGGGTTACATGAGCTGGAAGCTGGCTGAGATGAGAAGAAGCCTGAAAAATATAAAACAGATCTGATTTGAACATGTGTAGATAGATGCATGTATCAACGTCATCATAAACCTATGCTATGCAACATCCATCTTTTGCTAATCATTTGTTTTCCTCACCTTTTTTTCTACTAAAAATAGTTTCAATTTAACCTTTAATTTAAACTGTTTTGCATAGTTAATGCAATTGAAGATAAGAAGACTCCAATGCAAACAGTATGCCATAATGTGGCCATAGTGGGTCTAGGGGGTCTAGGGGGTGCGGGGACCCAAACCTGGGGTGCAGCTCCTGCAGGCGTCCGCCCCGGTGATGTTGCCAGCAGACCCGCGCGGGCAGGGCTGGCAGGTGGAGCCGCCGGTCACGCTTCAAGAACAATACGACAAAGGACAGGAAGTGTGTTGTTAGCATCATCACAGGAGGCAGAGCGTCCTTATCTTATCCTAGCTATCTTTGTTGTAAACGGGGAAGGGGTTAACCTAGCAGTTGTTAGTGCTTGGCACTTGTTTCTTTGAATATCTTTACTCTACCGACAGCAAATTATTGTAGTTTATTTTTCTTCTGACAAATGTACTTATTGTAAGTCGCTTTGGATAAAATCGACTGCTAAATGCCCTAAATGTAAGAGTACAGTTAAACAATTCACACATCAGTAGTCAATAAATAGATGCAAGCCAGCATGAATGCGTTCTCAGTTTTGGAGCAATAATGACTTTTTATAATTTTGTGCGTATATAATTTTGTGCGAATTTGCAACGTGTATTATATGGATATGGGACATATGTTTGAGGTAGGCGGTTACTTTGAATAGAGGCCCAGCCCACAGGGCAGACACTGCTGCTGGCCAGCCAGCGGCTGAAAGAAGCCTCTGGCACACAGGAGACAGGCCCCGGGGAACAGGCAGGACCCCGGGTCGGGACAACAGGAGCACATCAGGGTCCCTGGAAACAACCACAGAGCCGTGAGCTTCACCGCCTCAGCTCCAACTTCACTGCCTGCCTTCCTCGGTCAAGAAGCAATCTTTATGTATTTGTGTTATTTGCCACGCGGCTAGGCTACGTAGCAAACAACATGACAGGGTTTAAGTCAACAGGGCTGCACCTGTTTCAAGTTACCGCTCATCGGGCCCAGACAATCCCTGGGTTACGAAGACATGAGACAGCGACTGCTGACAAGATTGACAGCGAGAGGGCACTATCGACAGGGCTCTTTTGTGAGGGCTCTATTGGAAGAGCTCTATTGACAGGGTTCTATTGAAAGGGCTCTATTTGGCTCTATTGATAGGGCTCACACGACAGGGCTCTATTGACAGTGTTGGTGTTTATTGGAGAGTTTTTTTTTTTTTAAACGTACTGTAAGCTTAGCACATTTGCACATTTTGGCACAATCCTGCTCCCTAATGTCCACCTTCTTCCTGCCCTCAAATAACAGAAACATTTTTTTCTGTTCGCCATGAACTCTAAGCAACCATCTCATGAATGATCCCAAGAGCTAATGTTGCAGTCAGTTGATAAAGTGATACACAACACAGGGTTTCACAGACAGATATGATATAGGACTGTCCAATAGAGCTTGGTAAAAAGGGGATGTATTTTTCAAGCATCCACAACGCTGGAAATGGTTAGCCACCAGTCCAAGCTGTTGAACCTCACCGTTGTCATAGTGGGATCCTGGAACACAGACCTCGCAGGTCGAGGAGTTGAGACCAGAGCAGCCCGGGGGGAGGGTGCTGAGCATCATGGGAGTTGCAGTCACATCAGTCGTGTTCTCACTGCTGGCTGTGGTGCTCACCACGGCTGGAGCGAGTGTTGTCTGGGATACCACCATACCTGAAAAGTGAACGTTTCTGATTTGGTTTAATTTCTTACTAGTGTTGTACTAGTGTTGTCGCAGACATTAGATCAATGTATGAACGTTGGCTCAAAACCCAGCCGCTTAATTGACAATCTCTAGGAGATGTGAAACAGAAGGTATTATGATTCAAGACAGATGCGTCTACTGACTAATCAAGATGTGCCCCGTGATACCGAGAAGCATTTGGCACGGAATGCCTTAGTGTATTTTAACGTTTTGAACCAGTTAAACGTCTTAAAAACATTTTACACACCTAGTGAGTAGGAGAAAAACAAACAAGGCAGTGGCTGATCTGCACAGATGCCATATTGTGGTAATAATCACATTAGCTGCTTAACTGCTTGGTCGAGTAAGAGCTGACCTCTTCAAGAAATGTAATTATTCAGAATGAGGGGTCATATGATTCCTCTACTTCGGCTCTGCCTTGGTGCATATTGTTTCTCAAGCAGCTCAACGTAATCCTTTGTTTGGTCCAACTTTATTTCAAATGGTAAGAAAAAGTCAATGAAGACATCATTATGAGAAAATAAACACATCTATGATTTAACTTAAGTTTAATTATAAATCCCATTTATGTATAGAATTAAGATTTATTTTAACTTGCATTAAGCGGTCTAAAAATACGCTTGTAGGCATTGTAACGTCACAACACGCTGACAAATGGATCAATTAATTAAATAGATAGATCCAGTTAGCACTTTTGAATTGTGTCGTTACTTAACTTAACTCAATAACATAACATTAACATCACAACGTACCTAGAAGGCAGGCGGCAGCAATCGTGGTCGAGATTCCCCAACATTCCATGCTCCGGCTAGTAGAAGTTGAACCACCAGACGATGTTGTAGAATTTCATCCCTGACAATATGCCTGTACTTTACAGAGGTGCTCGGTGAATCAGGACTGAACGAACCGTGCGAGTGTTCTCCTCGGTGTCATATGACAACATGTACATCATGTGATTTTACTTAGGCGAGGACTGAGCAGGAAGATAGCAGAATGGGCTGGATGTTGACAGGAATGTATTTACATCTTACAGACAGCAGGGGCACTATAGGTGACAAACAATGACAACAGGCGACACAGAATCCATTTGTGGGGCCGTTACAAATACAGAAACAAAATAATTTCTAAAAATGTCTGATAACTGATACTGATACAATTATAACAACGTATTAATAATAATATTGAACTCAAATAGCATAGTCCATGCTGTTGTTTTATTAATTTCATTTGATGTGCGTCTTCTGTAACTGACGCTCTAAGCTTCTCTCTAGTTCAGCCCAGCGTTCTTCCTCCGGTTTTTCCTGGAAAAGTGTTGACAGTTAAAATAAGGAACTGACAACACTGAGCTGTTAACGGCACGATACACTGGAAACAGAGTACAACTCTACATCCCACTCAATAAAAGAGTGTGTGCTGCTGCTCTACATGCTGATGGGTTCCATCATCACCTGCTGTATTTTGCTATTGTGCGTGTTGGACGCCCCCTCGGTCGCTTTTGTCTTGACGCCCGCGCTCGGTCTTAGCCTCTGCCTCTCCTTCTGTCTCTCCTGCAGGATCTTCTGCAGCGCCCGCACCCTCTCATCCTCGAGCACCGCCTGCTGCAGAGCGCTCACTTTCGACATCTTCTCCTTCTTCTCCTCCTTCCTGCCATCCATTTACATTTACATTTAGATCATTTAGTACATTTGTCAGAAGAAAGAGAAACAATATTACGCCGTTCTGACTAACAAAGAAATTGTAAGTTTTCTTTTTGATAACCTCTCTCAGTTAACACTTTATTACTTTAATACTGAAAATACTTTAATACTTTAATAATGCTGACAATAAACCTTTCTTACATTCGCACAAAATCGGGTCACAATAGTTGTATTCAATGTGGCTTATGGCTTAGCTGGGTCCCTCTCAAAGTGAGTAGACCTGCCCCGTGGCTCCACTCAGTGTGGCTCTGCGTCCTCCCTGACCTGCACAAGGCGGCTTGTGCCAGGGCCTTGCTGTGGAGTTCGATGGCCTCCAGGTGCGCCTGCAGCAGCTGCTCCTTGTCCTGCTTCTCCCCCCGGATCTGCTCCCGTCTCTGGCCCCGCTCGTGGCCCATGGCCTCCCTCTGGAGGGACAGCCGCGCCCTCAGCTCCGCCGGGGACATCTCCCCCAGCAGGCCGTGGCCCGCCGTCTGGGTGAACGATCACAGAGAGCAGAGGGCTCGGATTGGTTGGGTCTGAACGATCACAGAGAGCAGAGGGCTCAGATTGGTTGGGTCTGAACGATCACAGAGAGCAGAGGGCTCGGATTGGTTGGGTCTGAACGATCACAGAGAGCAGAGGGCTCGGATGTCTGTTCCGGTGTCTGGCGTGGGACTGAAATGAAGTTGCACTCACCTCCGTCTCGTCCACAAACTTGTGTCTGATGGGACGCACAGACTCAATGGCTCGGGTCTCCTGGACGAGGTGGAACTGCCTGAAGAGCTCCTCCTGCTCCTCCTCCATCGCCTGACGGAGGAGCTCCTGCTTCTGCTGCGAGACTTCTTTCACTGAGCGTGGTCGACGACAGAAACCAGAAGGTTGTTAACGGCAAGGTGTGGAGGACAGGAGTGGAGAGGTGCTTGTCTGGGGCCGGGCCGGAGCGGACGGACTCACCGATGTCCTGCTTCTGCTCCTGCAGTCTGGTCATGGCTACCTTGAAGTTCTTGTGTCCGTCGGCCACCGCCTGCCTCTGCTCCCTGGTCTCCTTCTCTTCCCGCAACCTCTTCTCTGCCTGTTTCTGCATCAGCTGGGCGGACTGTGAGAAGCAGCGAATCATCAGTGATGTTGCTCGCTCTGGGAATGGGGAGGGGGCTGCAGTCATACACAAGACAGACGCACCGACCAAACGTGGTTTGGTGGTTTCACGTTTACATAGTTTATGTCATTTAGCACTTTCAGCCCCTTCCGTCCAAAGTGACTCTGGGATGATGCTGGTTAAGAGTCAAAGTATACAATCAAAAATGCAGTAACTACGAAGTTAACAGCCAAAAGACTGTAAAGCCTAAAAAACAACAGCGACAACAGGACAAAAATGCTGTAACAACAAACTTTGTGAACCGTTGAAAAGAGAAATGACACAAGTGTGTACACAGTGTAGAGTATAGAGATGATCTATTCTCCTTTCCTCTCAGCACATCATGACATTACCGTTGCCAAAACTCTTCCTGGGGCAAACAAACATTCAATGTATTTGAAAAGTTATACAATTTACACTATACGATTGGAAAGGAAACTGAAGGTCAATGCAATTGATCACCCAGATGCAAAAGAGTTACTCTAGCAGCCCTTAAAGCATGCAGAGTACAGGGAGGCTTTGTCAGGGTGCAGGCCAGAGGAAGCCCGTCGCCCACCTCTTCTTTCTGGAGCTGGGCGGTCCTCTGGTTGCGCTCCATGAGGTGGCCCCGGGCCGTGGCCCCCTTCGTGTGGCTGATACGTCCCTCAAGGCGCCGGCACTCCAGCTGGGCCCGCTGCCCCTGGAGGTCCTGATCCTGCATCTCCTTCTGCCAGCGCAGGAAGGAGGAGGACTCGTGCTCCCCCTCCACCAGGCGTTCAAGTCTGGGATGGAGACACACACACGCACATGCATAATGCACACACGCGTACATGCACGCACGCACATTCACATACACATGCACACACACACACACACACACACACACACACACACACACACACACACACACACACACACACACACACATACACACACACACATACACACAATCCAACCATCAAGCTTAGAAAAGGTCAAATTAAAAACCGTCTTAGCATGTAATAAAGAACTTTTTGTTACGACAATTATACAATCAATTCTAATGGCATGACATTTGGCCATTCATGAGCAGGTACAGGTAGGGAGGGAACAAGGTAAAGAGAGCTCACATCGAGGTTGATGGTTAGTGAACCAGCCTGGTAACTGTTGTGGGTTTGAATGACGGCTCTTTTGTTTCAATGGTAACTAGTGCCATCATGGGCTTCACCTTTTCAGTTCCTGCTCCACTTTGTGGTTGTACAGGGCTGCACTCCGCAAAATGGCTGTGTTGTTGAGCTTCATAGGGTAGTTGTTAGTCTACAATGGAGCCAAGACAAGGACGCACACGCACACACGCACACACACACACACACACACACACATAATTTTCTAAAAATACTAATATTTTGTCATGTCCTTGTAACTGAATAAATAGAGTTGATAACTAATATACAGCAAACCCTCATACCTCTGTAACTTCTTTTGGAGCCCTGTAAGTACTATTTGGAACCTATATATGAAATATATATATATGAAAAATATATATTCAGTCAAGGAAAAATTACATTTTAGCCATTTTGTTTTGCATCAGAGTTTGAAGAGATGCATAGATGGATGGATGGAATGGTGGATGGACAGATATTTGACCCGTCGTGGATTGGATATTAAGGACGTTAGTAAATCTGACTTGCAGGTGAGTGTTTTTCTTGTTGTGGAATGGGCTTAGGCTGGGTGAGGCAGAACTCCTGAGGCACCGTGGTTCTGGCCGCAGCGTTCTTCACCTGAGCTTTGCAGGACATTTCAACGCTAAGCTTTTCCATAAGGACGTCGATCTCTGGGCACCACCTAGTGGTCGGAAAAATATATGAATGTATTAATGTTTTCAGTAAAAAAAAAAACGATCGATACGCATTCAGCGAGAACGGCTGTCCTGCGGACCACTTAGACTTTTCTTCACCTTAGCAATGGCGAAATCCAGTTGGTTTCTACATGAGCAGCATCATAAATCTGAATCCACTCCCCTTGGATCCAGGTAGTTAGGTTTGTGACATTGAAGAAGAAACTCACGAGCTTCACCAAAGGAAACGAACGCAGTTATTTAGACTAGTTAAATAGCATATTGTCCTAATAGACTCAACTTTTTAAATGCGAGTTATTTGCAATGCAACAGATTGTTTCAGACATATTTTCTCACTTTCTGTATCTTTTTGAAGTCCAGATATTTGATAATGTTTCCAAAGCGTTTGAGTCCCAGGTCATCCAGACAGAAGGTGGCCAGGTAACAGATAACTGTGGAATTACACAACACATGGACACTCAGTCTACTGTGTCGTCTACTTGTTGAGTACAACCTACAACAAAATGCTCTCAACTCACCAACATACTGGCTTCGATCTCCTCTCCTTAAGCATTGTCCATGCTGAGCATAGAACCCTTTAACGACCACGTCCAGCAGCTTTTTAAATTCCACACAGCCCGACAAGATGTCAAGGATGAACGTCTTATCCTGATCATTGATATTCTGAAAT
>NC_140287.1:10415266-10434015 GCF_964030765.1 Micromesistius poutassou
GATGGTGTTTGGCCAGTTAAAGCTGAACACTGCACTGCATTTTCATTTCACAGCCACACATAAGTTGTTTATTATCGAACTATGTTCTTGGGGAGATGAGCAAAGCGACGAATCAGCATGTTCCCCTCGACTGGAGAGGCTATTGATATTTCCAGCGCTGCGGTCTGACTCCCTAATCTTACCCAGCCGCGCAAGATCTGCTTCTCCCAACGCTCCTCTATTCCTTCCCCGCTGTTTGGAAAGAGCGCTGTGCATCATTTTGAGGGACATCATGTACCTGTCTGTTCTGTGGGTATCAGCCATCAAACACTGAAGCTGGGTCATTCAGGGGAACCACAGGACCTGCTGGAAGTTAGGTGCAGAGCAAGCAGGGGTCAGAGGCAGCTGACCGACCCACCTTCAGCATGCATTACTGTACAATTAGGACATTCACCTGGCATAGCTGCAAGTCATTGTAAAGTGAGGGACCCATCTCTCAAAACAGCTATGTGGGAAGACCTATCAAAGACAGATTCATTGTTTTCCTATTCCTCATTATACAGCATTCCTTGTCTGGATGGAATGTTGTTATGGTGGTGGATAAGAATCAGTCTGGTTGCCAAACGAGTGGGAGTAATAATGTTTACAGACAATGGAAGAGGGGGAGGGAGAGAGGGAGGGAGAGGGAGAGAGAGCGCACCTGGCTCAAATTTCCAAATAGTCAAAAGGGCCACAGTCAAGCTGACATTCCTCAGAGAGAGAGACTGTGTGAGCGATGGAGGTAGGTGTCAGGAAGCTAAACCTGTGCATTTCCTCCACTGACTAGGCGCCGTTTCTACCGTTCCACTGTCATGCATTCAGGGACTGACCTTCAGTTTTGCACCAGCTCATATGTCAGCGTGACAGGCCCAGAGCCAGAGCCACAATGGGGGCCTCTGCTCTCCATCTCCTGCATGTGTTGGGGTTCTTTCTGCCATCCAACACTCAGTGGTCAACCGTAACAAAGCATATTGAAACTTAAGGCCTCGTTTTTGGTTGTTAGGGTTGTGGGGTATCGTGTATATATATATTTATCAATATCAATATTCTATCAATATCATTGAGGATTTCTCTGTACAATTGTGAAGACACATGTAAGATAACAAACAATCACCTAAATGAGTAAATCCTTCAAATCTAGGTTTGTCAGGCTTTGCTGAGCAAATGTAATGCTTCCTCGTCATCAGATCGCCCAGCTTGTTTGTGAGAAATGCTCCTGTGCAAGTCGTAGAACAGAGAACAGCAGGAGTAATTAGCGTTTTCTTGGGATTCTGCACAGTGGGCACAAGGAGGAGAGGACTGGACAGTAAACCGCTGAGCAGCTCTAGCCCGACAGGGTCCCGGGTCTAGCCTGGTATCTCCTGCTCTTCGTCGATGTCTCCATTCTGCTAACCCAACAGCCCTGCGGTAATTGATTTGGTGTCAGCGGGCTGGATTTAGAGAGCTGACCCCTGGTGCTAGAATAGACAGACCAGGCCATTGAAGCCTTTTTAAAATCCATTGCAGGACTGGGAAGCAGGTTCCACCGCCCCCTTTAGGATGGTGCAGAGGGGTGAAGGCGAGAAACAGTGGATGGAGATGGGGTGCAGAGTTAATGGCAGTTAGTGGCCCTGTTAATGGCAGAGAAATCCTTATTTGGAGATCAGGCGATTAACTAAAAACAGTGTCTCCCCATAGAACTTTCCACACACTAATGTCTCATGCTTTCATTCATTTCTTCTGTCTGGATTCAAAACGAGAACAATGGTGATCACCTGTTTGTGGTGGCATTGTCACATGTCTATTGCCCTCACATGCCCTAACCTGTGCCATGAGGCGTTCCAAAACACAAATGGGCTGTGTCCTTGTCCGTGCCTGGTGTTATGCTTGATTTGGGGCCGCCTGAGCAGACTGACCAGGCTGAGTTGTTGTCTGATACAATGAGATGTGTATGTTGGGGGCTTGGCACAGACAGGCTAATGGTTAGCAGTGACTCACACTCGGTGAACAGGGCTTATGGGACAGAACTGAGGAGACGGATCATTAAAGTACATAGCTGTCTTTGTGTTGTTTTCCTCTCGCTGTAATGACCTTAATCCATTTTATCCGTTTATTTTGGCAGAAGTGCAAGAAATGTTACTTTTACAAGAATCATATTGTATCATTTTATCATATTATATTTATTTTTATTGTTATTTGTATACAACAACATCTGGCCACAAAACTAGCATCCACCTCTTGATTATTGATTGTGTAAGTGATGAAAATGTATTTATTTTAGGACACTTCCTGACAGAAAAGTATTTGGAATAGAGCATGATCATAGGCAGACAGGCAGTGAGTTACCAAGTATCTTAAATGAGGCGATGGGTGTACGTGAGTTTGATAGGGAAACCTTCCCATTGTATGCAGTGACAACAAAGGAAACAAAGGTCAGGGGAGCGACGGTACTTCCACAATGAGTGGCTCCAAATGGGGAAAGGGCTGTCCCTACATCCATAAACATCATCACCTCCAGGGTACCAGCTGCTGTGTTGGGGCCACCTCAATCGTAAACACCCACCCCCTCCCCCCCCCCCCCCCCCCCCCCCCCCCCCCCCCGCCTCCGCCACATCCATCAGCCCCTCAATCCTCAGCGCTCTGGTTGACTAAACTGTGCACAGGGCACAAGCACAGAACATCACAGCCAAAACAAGAGATTAGGGCAGCCCTCCAGAAACACAAACAGACCCAGATTATGACCACATGAATCCAGATGGGCAAACATCTCTGAACCCACTGTGGTTTAAAAGATTGCTTTTACATAATAACAGATTGTTTTTCTTAACAGATTGTTATTTTACTACCCTGCCCGAAAACCGAGGTGCACTATCGTGAATTAAATGGGCACAACCTACTGCATAAATACACTCTCTGTGAATTTGTATGCATCAAGGGATTGTCCCTTTCTATATTGGACCTTCTACCAAGTTAACCATATTGCCACTCGATTTAGGTGGGTTTTTGGTTTTCTCGCCAAGCAGTTGAGTTCTGGCCTAGGTGGTCTGCCAAAGTCCTGATAAGAACAGCATAGGGATGCTCATCTTCCCTTCCCTTCTTACTTACTTACTGGCTGGCAGAGTAATGTAGCCCCCCCTGCACACTGTGTTTGCCTCGGCTCCAAGTCAAGTCCCCATGGCCGGCCGCCAGCCGTCTGAATTGGGCCAGGAATAGAGAACGGAGGGCACAGGCAAGGCTTCTAATAAACTCCCTTAAGTGGGCTTGCAGCATATGCCCTGCCTCTGTGGAAGCCCGCATTAAGCACAGGCCTGTCGGCCCTTCCCGTCAGAGTGCTGGCTGAATGGACAAACAAAGTGGAGTTACTGTAGCACGCAGGCTTTTGGACATTCTTCCCAGGAAGAATGCTATCTAGAGACGCTGGGGAACAGAGCGGGGGTGGCGGCGGGGGAAACGTCAAGTTAATCGCACACAAGCATTCTTCTGCATGACGTCAGAGGTCAGCGTGGTTAGGCAACGCCTGTTATCCATTCAGAGTGAAACAATAAGCATAACAGGGGATGCATTCTGATCCGTCATGCACCGATCACTATTATCAGGCGGGTACAGGAGAGCCCGGGTGGGTTTGTGGGAGCGTAACGACCGGGTGTCTGAAGAACGCAGGGATCAGGAGCATTAAGGGTCACCCCTGTGTGTGGGTGCAGGGACGTAGGCAGCGGTGTGGCCTGTAGGCCAGTGGCCTTTCCTCAGCGGTCAAGCAGCAGGTCAAATCTGCTGAATCATTGAGCCGTTCAGCGGAGCGGCGTGTGCGTGAATGTGCTCACCCTCATAATGACGCCCCCAGCAGTGGCGAGAATCACATCTTGACCTCACCGATGTTGACGCATGTACTGTCACACACAACTGCTCAGAACCCAACAGAAGCACGGGAATTACATCCTGCTTGATTATGATCACTTTTCATTTTTAATCTTTAATAAAGTCTGTTGGGAAATCAACAGTTCCAATTTGTTGCTGAATCTGATCTTTTTCTTCGGGTGTTAAACAGTTATAGGAAATATCATGGCTCTGACTCATAACCATGGGATAAGCAACCATGACCCACAGTCTAGCATTAGAGGTTTGGGATTAGCATCGCAGAAAGTGGGCCAGTCTGCATTAAATGACCTGTGTGACCTCGTCCCTATTAACTGTGGTCAGCCCTAATTGTGGGTCACAAGCAGTGATTTGACACTATTGCTATTGGACTAATGAATGTGTGCCTGTAAAAGGGTTGAAAGAACGTCCCTTGTGTTTGTGTTGTTTGAGGAACTCTCGGTGTGGTGTGAAATGTCCATTACAAGGTAATCCTGCCCTGAACCCTGGACCCAAGTTACCATGTCTATGTCAGAAATACCAGTGGGCCGTCAACAAGGGCCTCCTTGTTGATTCGCGGGCAAGGGGTTGGAAGTTGTCACATGTAGCATCGGCATTCATCGCTTTGAGGGCATGTTTGCTTTCCAGGAGTGACCTCTAGGAATGTTGAATTTCTTTATATATGATGAAGGAATGTCCATAAATCGAGCTTGTATTCTGCAGTCACTTCAAATCAAATGGATTTTCCCAAAGTCAAAGTTAGATTAACGACGTGCTGACAGAATGGACCTCTATTGACCCTGTGTGTGTGTGCGTGAGTGCGTGCTCGCTCTCTCTACTTGTTTCAATTCTTCTTCGGTCTGTTTTCTGCAGGGATTTCTAAAGGAATGCCAACTCTCTTGTCAGTTTTATGCTCCAGCATGAAAGACTCTTCCCACTGTTTTCAACAGACCTCCTCTTTCTCCCAGTGTAAGAACGTTACTGTTCATGTGTAATATCTCACTCAGATCAATGATCAAACACTAGCTTAATTTCACAATTTAATGACAAATTCAGCATGAATGTATAACATATCATTGATGTCCATCTCTTCTCTGAGCCTGACGGTGACTTTATTTCTCTCTATATTAGATGTATCTCAGTTCATGTGTCCCAGTAAATCTTGTGTATTCGTAATCCCCGCTTCTCGCACTATCCTGGGTGCAGTAGGGAGGAGAATGCTCGTTTGCATGTATATACGTATATATACATGTATGTATCCGATTTATACTTGGAGACGGATCATGTTCACGGTCTTATTAAGAACAAAAGCCAAAGGCAACTCTGGACAGAACTAACTATGAACACCTTGTGTAGGTGTTCATATTTGAGGTCATGTTTAAGGTGACCTTATGCTTGTCTATTGGTTAATTTAGAAGCCTTTTTTTATAGTTCAGGGTTGGTTTTTATCCAGATGTTCAATAAGACAAGGAAAATCAAAAAATTGTGGCACAGTTGAACCATTGAGGAAAATGTGATGGTTTATCATCGCTCTCAAGGAGCGATGATAGAGAAATTGATTTGATTAACGGAACCCAAACTAGAAACTATGACAGCAACAATATTAAGTCGTCAATCAGACGCTGATGTCCCAGCACAGACTACAGTGAACTCAGACACATGCCTGTTGCCTTAAGGAGAAATTATGGGTCTGGAATGTTGCTCTATAGCTGCAGACCTAGGGAAATTAACTTGGGAACCTTAGGCCTATCTAACGCTATCCTGCCCTGGCATATGTTTGATGGAGCAAAGCCATATTAATACTCAACCAATTAGTATTTATAGTTTTGCAAGGTTTGATTCATAGAAAACAAAATAACTTTTCAATGTTATTCCAGGTCACTAAATCTTTCTCTACCATGTAACAACAAATCCCTTTTCCACGAGTATTCCTGCTGTAGGTCTTATCTCCATGCTGTTAGTTTCATTATTGATGAGGGAGCGGCAGGAGTGAGCCGGGGAATGCAGCCCTGCACGTCATTCAGGGAAAGAGACGTAGAGAGAGAGGAAAGGAGATGCATCGCGCTGGGGACACCGCAGCAAGCTTCAGCCAGAAGGGAAAGAGAGGGATTATATGGAGGTTGGGAGGGTCGGTGGGTAAACCCTCACTCGTCGGGTTGGAACGGGTGGAAACGAGGCTGTGGTGTGGTCCTCCCCGTCTGCTCTCTGGCGTACCCAGTCATGCTGAGCGTGCCCAGTAATTGAAGCTATTAACATTTGACTCGCGCACGTTCTCTGCGGGCGCCCCGGGGTCATGGCCTGGGATCACGGCTGTCCCCGGGGTCACGCCCCCCACCGTCCTCATCTGTTGAGTCTGTTTGCTGTTGGTTTAACGTGCACTAATTACAACTATAAATGTGAACCAAAACTGTCCAGTCTTTTCCCGGAGAACGGGATGGGTTTTTATGTATAGATTTGAAGCCTGGTCTAGTCTTGGACCGGTTCCAGGCTCCGTTTTACTGTAGCGTTGTGGTGTAATGGCTGTTATGTTGATATACGATGATATAAAGACAACTGGTAATGGATTCTTGGGGTGTGTGTGTGTGTGTGTGTGTCTGAACACGCAGCGGTGTTCTGGCCCGCAGTGCCGTGGAGCACGGTGTGGGATCATAACTCAAACCCTTTGCCAGGGACCCACAGGGTTACGACCACACCCATCCACACTACAAACTCTTAGAATATGTAGCGACATTCGTCTTCTATCCCTTTGGTATTAATGACTTCCATCCGTCAAAAACCAAAACGCATCGTTGACACGTTCGATCCCCACTCACTGGCCGGTCTCTCTCTCTCTCTCTCTCTCTCTCTCTCTCTCTCTCTCTCTCTCTCTCTCTCTCTCTCTCTCTCTCTCTCTCTCTCTCTCTCTCTCTCTCTCTCTCTCTCTCTCTCTCTCTCTCTCTCTCTCTCTCTCTCTCTCTCTCTCTCTCTCTCTCTCTCCTTAGAGGACGGACCCCCAGCTCCTGGCCCAGTTCTACTATGCGGACGAGGAGCTGAACCAGGTGGCCATGGAGCTGGACAGTCTGGACGGCAGGAAGGACCCGCAGAGATGCACACTGCTGGTCAACCAGTTCCGGTCCTGCCAGGTCCGAGAGCCACACAGACCCAACACCACACCCGACGCAACGCATCAACACACACACACACACACACTTGAAGAAGTCCTGTTTCAGCTCAATCCAATGATACACGGTTGATATTAATGGTTTAACACTCCTGGGGAACGGTGTGTCTGACTGGGACACAAAAACTGTAGGCATGTCCAACCAATGCCAGCTCAATTTTAAAATGGGATTCCAACCGCTAAAAACAGAGCAGCATTGCTGTGTGTACAGTGGACAGGAGAAAACCCCACGGTGTGTATTTGTGATGTGATCCATACGTCAGTTGTCATCTAAAGTGGTCTGACAACAGAACTGTTTTACATGAAGCCAGTGAGTTGTGGACAGAGTCAACGACAGCCTGAACGGCTCCGGGCTTATGGTTGAATGTCTTGGCCAGCGAGCAGTTTGCCTGATAAGGTGAGATAAGGAGGACTTGTTTGGAGGCATGGACCAGGGGTTGTCAGAGCAACATGCCTGGGCTCTGACGAGTGGACCGCCGCCCGACGTGTGTCACCTGTTATTGTGAGGTGGCTGAGCAGGACGCTAATGGAGATTTTAATACGGGAAGCGTCACACCTCCTTACTGAACGCTGGTGCAGTGTGTACAGTGTGTACTGTTTTCTAGGCTGAAGAGCATGAGGCGGCAGGGGGACTGAATAAGCGATGCATGGATGCTGGGTTGCTGGGTTCAGCCAGCATGACGCCCACCCCCCCCCACCGCACAGCCCACTGGGGGGAGTCACTTAATAAGGCCAGCACTTGATCCCCAATTATCCTCTCTCGCTCTCTCCACTTAACCTCCATTCCACCCTCCTGCTATCTATTCTCTCATCTCTCTCATTCTTCCTCCACATAACCTCTCTGTTCCCTCCATCTCTCTCTTCCTCAACATAACCTCTCGGTTCCCTTCATCTCTCCCTCTCTCTTCCTCAACATAACCTCTCTGTTCCCTCCATCTCTCTCTCTCTCTCTCTCGCTCTCTCTCTCTCTCGCTCTCTCTCTCCTGCCACATAACCTCTCTGTTCTCTCCATCTCTTTCTCCACATAACCTCTGTTCTCCCCATCTCTCTCTCTCCTGCCACATAACCTCTCTGTTCTCTCCATCTCTGTTTCTCCACATAACCTCTGTTCTCCCCATCTCTATCTTCCTCCTCATAACCTCTCTGTTCTCTCCATCCCTCTGTCTTTCTCCAGAGCCATTGGTGCTTCATTATCCTGCCGTATCATGTTGGCCGGCGTTATGAGCTCGATGCTGAAGCTCTCGAGACACTCGAGGTTCTGCAGCGACCGGAGCACCCTGATGGCGGGGCAATATCCTTCGGGCCTGGGCAGTGACTCTTACAGATGGTACCGGCGTCTCCTGACCGGGAGCGGTGACATTTAGCACCGTATCCCCTTGAAGGTCCTGGCAGGCGCTTTAAGCAGGACGCACCCTGCGTGCCTCAACACTCACCCACCACCTTGAACCTCACGAGAATAGAAGGCCAAGTGTTCTCATGCCAAAGAGGCCCACCCGAACCATGCTGCCATCACGCCCTATTCACGGCGCTGGCTGGCAGTCCTGTCCTTCCCAAGCGACGGATCAGAAGGAGTCTGTTGAAAGGATCACGCTCGATGGCCTTCAGACACGCGAGTGGAGGAGTTGGCAGCACGGTCGTCAGCCTAAAGATTGTATAAAAAATTTTGTTGGCCGCAAATGCATCACGCGTATGATGCAAATGTTACCAATTAGCTCCCGCAGGACGGCTGAAGGCTGATGTGCTGTGTCACCTCGTGTGAGTCTGGAACAGTGGAAGGAACAGGCGGTACTTTTTGCGGTGGGGTGGGGGTGCTTCATGCACTGCACATCGCCACAGAGGAGCCAATAGCTGGGCTTTGGGTCTCTGGACGAGCAGAGAACAACACGGCTCTATATCTGATGACAATCCAGTATGCAGACAGCTGCAACGCTCGATGGAAGAGCTCACTGTGATTCATTGTTATGGCTGTTGTGCACATGCCATGCCCCAGGATAGCTTAGTAAGCATGTTGTTAACGCAGTAGATCCTGCACGTTTTGATTGTCTTTTTAAATTAAATGTGATTAATCAATTGATTCCACATAGAATATTCCAGTGGAAAGATGATAAGATGCGGATAAGGTGGTTTCAAAGTGACCTAGTAGCGATAAAAACAGGAACAATGAAACAAAACATGGGAAATATATACTATATATATCTACTATATACTATACATATCATCATCCTGTTTCCAGTCACTCACACTGAAAGGCATCTCTGCTCAGTTCATTCTAGTTTATCCAATTCTGTCTCCTGCCTCTCTCGTCTGCAGGACAACGTGTTGAACATCATCAACCAGATCATGGATGAGTGTATTCCCAACGACCGGGCCAACCGAGACTTCAGCGTCAAGTTCCCGGAGGAGATCCGCCATGACAACCTGGCAGGGCAGCTGTGGTTTGGGGCCGAGGTACCGTATTCCCCCTAGTATTAGCTCACGCAGCCAGGAAAAACAGATCCAAACAAACAAGCAGCCTCGGGTTAACCCCCCCCCCATGTACATTCCACTCACGACTCAAGACATGCTTCTGATGTATGCTCCATCCAGATCACTCAGGTCCTCTGGTACTGGCCTTTCAGTTGTTCCCCAGGTGAGGACAGGGACCTATGTGGAGGTGGCATTTAGTGTCTGTGGTCCTCGCCTCTGGAACAGCCTGCCGGAGGAGCTGATCACAATCCGTGAACACCTTTAAAAAGAAACCTTAAGACATATATATTCAGCTCAGCATTGTGTTGTTAAGCACTGTGCATTGCAATTTTGCACGAAAGGCGCTGTATAAATAAACTTTGATTTGAGTGCCTCCCACTCCGAGTCTCTTAACCCTTGGTCTGTCGTCCTCCCCGGCGTGTTCCTCTCCCCAGTGCCTGGCCGCGGGCTCCATCATCATGAACCGGGAGATCGAGAGCATGGCCATGAGGCCCCTGGCCAAGGACCTGACCCGGAGCCTGGAGGAGGTGCGCAGCATCACCAGAGACCAGGCCCTGCGGGACCTCAACCTCTACACAGACCGCATGAGGGACGCGCTCCGCCACTTTGATAGCCTCTTTGCTGAGTTTGAACTCAGGTAACCGGCTGCATTTTTTTTTAACATATTTTCCTTCCATTTCCCCCCTCATTGTAAGTAAATATCTCACAGCACCAGACTTTTTCCATGTCGTTAGCCTCATAGCATAATTGCCGTAGTCCTATTTTGGCCAAATTGTGATATCTAACCAAGCCAAGCAGAGTGCTTTTTTACATTCAATAATCTCTACCTGCCTAAGTCAGCTATTTGACTTTTAACCTAGCATTTTAACCTTAAAATATAACTTAGGCAATTATGCTATGAGGCTATGCATTTTCTTTTACCTGCAGACTACATTAGCGTTTTATTGACATTCTCTTCCTCCCGATTCTTCTGTTGCCAGCTACGTGTCCGCCATGGTGCCTGTAAAGTCCCCCAAGGAATACGACGTCCAGCAGGAGGTCATCGTTCTCTTCTGTGAGACAGTGGAGAGGTGAGTTCCCCGAGGAGACCGGCTCCGTGTCGTAATGTCTGCAGATGTCCATGTCCGTTTCTGAAGCTGCTTGATGTTTCCCCCAGGGCGCTGAAGCTGGGCTATCTCACACAAGACATGATCGACGACTATGAGCCCGCACTTATGTTTACAATCCCCAGACTGGCCATCGTGTGGTAAGTGTGTTCCTGACCCTTAACCCCCTGGGCCTAGCCTGCCCTGCCCGACCCTGCATGTCTCTAAGGGGGTGTAAACATTGTCTCTCCCTCTGGCCTCTCTGCAGCGGTCTGGTCGTCTACTCTGAAGGTCCTCTCAACCTTGAACGCAAATCAGAAGACATGTCTGAGCTCTTCCGTCCCTTCCGCACTTTAATGAAGAAAATCAGGTACGGGGCATGTTGTTGTGAGGGAGACACGGAGAGCCAGCCCTGCACCAACCTCCCCGTCTGAGTAATGACTCAGACGGCCCCCGGGCCCAGAGCGGTGATATTAATGGTATGGGTTTTTGTGCTTGCTTTGCAGAGATCTGCTCCAGACCCTCTCGGAGGAAGAGCTGCTGACCCTGGAGAAGAATCTGTGCATCTCTCAGGATGGGGAATTCTCCCCGGACCAGGCCCCCACTCCCTGCATTGTGGCCACCCCCGCCCCTGCCCCCGAGCGCCACTCCCCCTGCAGCCCCACGGGAGACGCCGTCAGCAGGGAGCCGGAGACGCAGGGGCTGCTGCAGCAGCTGGCCCCGCTGGTCTCCGTCAGCCAGGAGGAGGAGGAGGAGGGGGTGGCATCAGCGGCGGTGGAGAAGGGCTGGGAGGAGGCGGAGACGGAGCCGGAGGAGCACCGGGAGGGGGAGGTGGCTTGCGAGGAGGCGGAGGAGGCGGAGCTGGCCTGCTCCATGCAGTACGACGAGGAGGAGCTGGAGCAGCTCAACATGATGGTGCACCGCGTGGGAGACGAGATGTCCACCCTGCTGTCGCCTCCCAGCCAGGGCAACTCCCCCGCCCACCTGCCCCGCCCCGCCGAGGCCGGGGGCTCCAGCGGGGCATCCAGCACGGACAACTCCCCGCGGCGGCTCCCCAGGGGGCGCCTGCGGACGGGCCTCTACGTGGAGGACGAGGACCGGGTGTTCTTCATGGAGGACCTGGACGCGGCCGGCGAGAGCGTGGCCGGCATGTCCAAGGACCCCCGGGGCCGCCTGGCCTCGCCCGCCAGAGCCACAGAGCCGCACGGCAGTCCCGTGCAGCGCAAAGCCCCCCTCCGGCCGCACCCGGCCCGGAACGGCTGGCCCTCCCCCGGGGCCCCGTCGGAGGAGGCGTGCCTTCGGAGGAGTCCCCGTTGCCCCGGCCCCAAGCGGTCCCCGTGCACCACGGCCCCAGGCTCCGAGCCCCTGCCTTACACCAACGGCTGGGAGGTGGCGCTGGAGGGCTCCGCCCCCGAGACCGCCGAGGCCATCGCCAACCGCATGGGCGGCATGAAGCTGTCGGCCACGGTCATCTTCAACCCCCGCTCGCCCAGCCTCACGGAGCTGGCGGTGGACAAGCTGCTGCTGCCCCGCGGGCCCGCCCCCGAGGCTGAGCCCTGCGGCCCCCTGGTGGCCACGCACTGCCTGCTCAACTCCTGCGTGTGCTGCGGCAGCTGTGACGACGGCCACGATGACGCCGCCGCCCAGAGCGGGGGCTTCGGCCTCAGCCTGGCCCTGGGATTGGACAGACGCCGCAAGGCCCCGCCCCCTGCCACGGTCATCCAGGCGTCGGCGTGTCGCCTGGGCCCCCCCGGCCCCGAGCTCTCCGGCAAGGAGGAGCCCACCCAGCCGACGCCTCCGTCCTCTCGCTGCTCCTCCTCCCCCCTGCCTGAGGGGGAGGAGGAGGGGGAGGACGGGGGGGGGGCCCTGCTGTGTGAGAGCTGCCTGATAGTAGCGGCCGGGGGGCCTAGGCCCCAGACTCAGGACAGCAGCACCAGTAGGGCCTCCCCCTGCCCCCACCAGAGGACTGGGAGGACGCAGCAGGCCGGCGGGGGGCCTGAGAGGGAGAGGGGGAAGCTGGGGTGCAAGGACTCTGAGCGCAGCGCCAAGGAGGAGAGGAAAAAGAGCGGCAGGTGAGCTTATGACCTCAGTGATTGATCCATAGGTTTAGCTCCCCAGCCTCTGCTCGGTCATTAACCTCCCCTTTCAATGTTTGATTTTGACCACGTTTGGTCCTCTTATGTTGTTCTGTTGCATTAATGCCACGCTACCTCAATTTTGTTCTCCTCCTCCTCTTGCCATCACCTCATGTCTCCATAATCTTTAATGTCACCATGACCCCCGTTGGTTTGAATGGGTCCTGTAATACTTTTGGTTTCTTTTATTTTCCCCTTTTTCTAGTTTGCAGAATTCTCCACTCAGCTCTGTGTCAAGTAGTGACTGTGAAAGTGTGTCTGTCACCACATGTAGTCTTTCAAGCAGTGCATCCGCTCCCAGGTAACCACCTCCTCGTGTGTGTGTGTGTGCGTGTGTGTGTGTGCTTACCCTGGCCATCTTCTGAGTATTACGATCACATCTAGTCGTCATTAACATGGAACCTGCAGTGCAACTGAAGCCAATGCTTGGCCTCATATCTGTTCTCCATATCTGTTCCACTGTGTGCTGCAGGCAAATCCTCACACCTCCCCGTTC
Organism: Micromesistius poutassou; assembly: GCF_964030765.1. NCBI lineage: Eukaryota > Metazoa > Chordata > Actinopteri > Gadiformes > Gadidae > Micromesistius > Micromesistius poutassou. The sequence goes on from NC_140287.1 coordinate 10,428,458, forward strand.
ATTCGCTGTGTTGTTGTAGCATGTATCTTGTTACTTAACGTATAATACTCAGCAGAGGATTCCTGCCAACCTGGGTGTGCAGAAGCCTACTTCTTTAACTCACAGTTTAGAGTCACTGAGTCTCTATCCAGAGAAACGCATAGCAGAAGCCAGCAGACTAGATGAGCAATATGAAACGGGAAGCAATTTTCCCTTCATAGGCTTATTAATATTCGGATGAGATTCCTTCTCCAGGAGGCATGGAGCTTTTATCTGTTTGGAGGCGGAGGCGGTAATCTTGCGACCTGTAGCAGGAACCCATTAGAAGGTCAGAGAAAGGTTTACTGTGGAAGAGGGAAGACGTCTCAGTTTGAGCCCATTACTTTAGCTATAACGTTGGCTTTCATGTTTCAGATCTGCTGTGGTGGAAACTCACTCAACGGGCCGTGCTGTTGGTACTGTAGTGACATAACGTTCCTTTGTCCCCCGCTCCCTACCTGCGCCCCCATCCAGCCCCATCAGCAGTCTGACCACCAGCTCCGGAATGTCCGAAGACTTTGACCATCAGGAGATCCAGCTGGCACTGCAGGCTGCCAAGATGGCTGCCAGGTCCAAGATCCGATCCCGCTTCCACAGCAGCAGTGACCTCATCCACCGCCTCTTTGTTTGCATATCTGGTATGTCGGTCTCTCTCTCTTCTCTCTCGCTCTCGCCCACCTCTCTCTCTGCTCTATCCTTCTGCTCTCTCTGTATGTGTGTCTCTTTGTCTGTCTCTGCCTGACTTGTGTCTGTCTTTGTCTGTCTCTGTGTGTCTCTGTGTCTCTCTGTCTGTGTGTCTGTCTCTCTGTCCTTCTGTCTGTGACTGTCCGTCTCAAAAAAAATGTGTGCTGTGCTCCTCTGACACACAGGTGTGGCCGACCAGCTGCAGACGAACTACGCCAGCGACCTGCGCAGCATCCTGAAGACACTGTTCGAAGTCATGGCAACCAAGTCGGAGCTGGGAGACAACGATAAAGAGAAGAAAGGTAAGGGGAAACAGGCATGGTGTCACTCACTGTCTCTCTGTCTGTCTGTCTCTCTCTGTCTGTCTGTCTGTCTGTCTGTGTGTCTCCCCTTCCCTCGCTCCATGTCCTCTACTGCAGCATCCCAGCGTGTTTAATATCATGAACCTAGTGTTTCTAATGTTGTCCGCCCTCATCAGTCCCTGGTCTACGCAGTGCAGCACTGGAGGACTGTGCCCTCTGTCAGGAGACCATCACCTCCTCGGAGCTCGCTGCCAAGGCCCGCGACGGACAGTTCGAAGGTCAGCAGCTCAGGCCATCACACACACACACACACACACACACACACACACACACACACACACACACACACACACACACACACACACACACACACACACACACACACACACACACACACACACACACACACACACACACACACACACACACAGGCCAAACACAGGCCAAACACAAAGGAAGAGCTGGCCTCTCTCCTTGTATCAGTTGGACGTCTCCCGCTCTCCGGTGGTAAAGTCTGCTCCTCTGCCCCCACAGACCCTCCAGACTGGGTCCCAGACGAGGCGTGCAACTCCTGCATCACCTGCAAGGCCCCATTCACCGTCATCCGCAGGAAGCACCACTGCCGGAGCTGCGGGAAGGTACATCTCTCTCTATCTCTTCTCTCTCTTGCTGTCTCTCTCTGTCTCTCTTGCTCTCGCTCTCCCTCTCTCTTGCTCTCTCTCCCTCCCTCGTGTCTGATGTGTTCATCAACACCAGGACGGGCCCTGACTCCTCATCCTGTGCTATTTGGAGTGCCGCTGAGTGCCACCAGGTGGGCGGGCGTGAGTCACAGAGTGTGCAGGAAACACGTGGGTGAGTCCGTCATGTGACGTTGGCGTGTGAGGACTTACTTGTGCCACACGTGTAGACGGGGGAGGGAGACGATGCCTTCACGCTACACCGGGATATGGTGATTGGATATGTATGTGATTGGATTCAAGTCGGATGCATTTAAATATAATTTAGCATCAGACAGCGCTGCCATGGAGATTGCTGTATTGAAGCACATGACTGACTGACTGTGTGTGTGTGTGTGTGTGTGTGTGTGTGTGTGTGTGTGTGTGTGTGTGTGTGTGTGTGTGTGTGTGTGTGTGTGTGTGTGTGTGTGTGTGTGTGTGTGTGTGTGTGTGTGTGTGTGTGTGTGTGTGTGTGCTTTCAGATCTTCTGCTCCCGTTGCTCTGCCCATTCCGCCCCTCTGCCGCGCTATGGCCAGGTGAAGCCGGTCAGGGTCTGCACACACTGCTACATCTTCCACGTCACCCCCTTCTACAGCGACAAGACCGCCGTCTGAGGGACCACACACACACACACACACACGCACCTAGACTAAACGCAAGCATATGCAAGGGTTCAAGCCCCGCCCCCTTCCTGCCCCAGGCTGTGTACAAAGCGAACGCCCCCGAACCACCAGTGGCCCCTCGCAGGCCTTGCGCTCGGCTCGGGAAAATGCCCCCCATGGAGGAGACATAGAAAGAGAGAGAAGGAGGCGGGACTTCTATGCAAGCAGTCTGTGACTTGTTTGTTATTGTATATTTGGAGATGCTGCTTCCTGAAAGGAAACCAAAGGGATTGACTGATGCGCTCCTCACCCACCACTCCTCCCCCCCCCAACTCAACACCTCCTGCCCCCCCCCCCCAACCCACCACTCCCCCCTCCTCCCCAGATGCTCCTCTATGGGGCGGTGTAAAGACAAAGGGAGAGTGAACTAACAGGCAATAATATCAGCTTTTGTACGCATTCTGCAGTGGCGTTCTGCAGCACGAGACGGCGAGACACGCCGCTAACAGAGCCTCTGTTTTGGTTGCTTTTGGCAAGAACCAAAGGCCTTGTGACACTTTTCTTATGCTTCAGCGGGCTTCCCACGTTTGTGCCAGAGCTCCCACGAGACTCGGATAACTCAAAAGAATGTAAATCATGAAAACGTGTAAATAAAGGATCACTCTGTCAATAACAACACTGTCATCACTCAATGCCGCCCACTTGGTCTGAAGTCATCCCCACCGTGCTGGTCCAAGGGCAAAAAAACCTGCTTTTATATATTAAGAAAATACCTTTTCTGCTTCTACTGGCAATGAATGTGTAAAACTGTATAGGATTGTGAAAAGGTTCTTGATCAGTGGACAGTTATTGAAAGATAAGCTAATGATTATGGGCTGTGCCCAGTGATTTGATAGTTACACCATGGCGTGTCTGTTTGCAGTTCATTTATTTGTTCTGCCGGCTCCATTGTAAAGTAAGATTGATGTAAGCGATCGGTCATCACTGTCATCACGGTCATTCCCGGATGGTGGAGAAATGACCTCTGTTCACTGAACAGCGCCCTCGTGTGGACGGTATACGAGGAATCAGTGGCCTTCTCGGGTGCCTGTCTAGATGACGTCACAGGCCCGCTGTTACCTTTTTTTTTCTCGATTCTTAACGTGCAATATTACGCTAATAAATTACGCAGTCAAACCGGTGTTATATAGATTGTAGTTGTTGACATTTTTTTCTTAAAAAGCCATTATTTGTTTACACTTGTTTTAATTTGTTTGCTCCTTGACACGGTTATTTGTGGGTAATAATTATGATTAACCTAACTACCTTATTAATAATTGAATCTTTCCATTATTATGGACGGTAATGATATTATATTGTTTGTCCTGCAGACGGAGCTTGATATGTCAATTAGCAAATAGGGTTTACACGCTATTACAATATCTCCATTGTGCATTCCTCAGGCATAACAATGTCCCTATTCTATTCCAATTGTTTAATTTAAATCGTTTTTAAATAATGAACATCGTTTTTTGTCATTTTTATAAAGAACAAAATTAACGTATGAATACTTTTCTGGAAAGATAAAATCATTCTGTAGGCCTAACTTTTAGGATGGAATAGTCTAATATTTAAGAGCTTGGACTTATTTTGTAAAAAAAAAATGCTTATGTTAAAAAAAATGTTGCGCTCTGTAAAATAAAAAAACAAACAAATGCTGTTATATAGTTTTAAATGCTATGTACATTAAAATAAATGACATTTCCTGATAAAAAACAATTGTCTTTGTTGTAATCAGTCAAACTGCTGTTATTTTCTGGTGATAACATCCATAACATAAACCATCCATTATAATATGTAACGTTATTTACATTTAAAATCTAGTTTACAGTAAATAACTGACCCATTTAGTTAGTTATATGTATTCTTATTTTCTGGTATATTAAGGTACTTTGAGGTTCGCACCGACGTCTAGCTCTTTGCTGCATTATATGTATTATGTCTGTCTATTTGGTCCCATGTAGGGCTTAGATTGTCCAATCACAGTGTTGGTGTTTATATGGAGCAGCCTTTATGTAATCTCTAGTTCCCCACTGGGGGGCAGCAAGTACTCAAACACTGACACGTCACGGATATAAATGTCATCAGTAATAATCCCATAATTCTAATGTAGGCCTATTTAATGCCATTGAATCATGTATTGAACAACCATACAGGTTTACACACTCTTGACACTCTTTTGCTTTTCAAACCCAGGCTTGTTGAACGTCAGCACACCAACGTGTTGTGCAGGGGCATGATACACAAATTATAATTAATAGCATTCACTTTTTGACGTTTTCGAAAAATTCTCAATATTTTCTTCCATCTCACAGGGACATAGGCCTATATGGTCAGCAGCCAATAAGTCATGTTTGTGAGACAGAAAGAGTTAATATGTTGACAAATGAGTTCAAGCTGGCCTCTGATTGGCTAGAAGTTGAGCGCTGGGGTGGACGAGCGCCTCGGCGGTGGGGCCGTGGAGTCACTGGTTTGACTGTGGAGTCACTGTGTAGATGTAGTTAGAGTCACTGGTGGATGTAGTTAGACGTCACTGGTGGATGTAGTGTACCGCACATAGCCAACTAGTCCGGTCTTTGAATTGAAAGTTGGCCTGCGTCTGAGGTCTCCTCTGGGTTTTCCGTGGTTTTCTCCGGACATGTACGGTTCCTCTCGGGTCTTCAGTCCCGTTACTTCGCAGACCGAATGAGCGCGTTGGTCTGAGAGAGCGATGGAAAGTCGACCACTCTAGTGGATCCATGGACTCTCCGCGGACTCGGGGTAAATATGTTCGTTTAAAAGTTCCTTTAAAGTCCAACGTCAGAATTCTGAGCTGTTAGCGTGATAAAGCCCTGTGTGTTTGATAAGTATGTCGTTTTATTTATTCGTCCGTGTGTCTAGGGTAGGCTAATGTCCTGGCTAGCTGTAGGCAGTGTTAATTGTCACAAAACCTAAAGGCACGTTTTTAATAAGCATTGCCTTCCCCATAACTTTGAAAAAAGTGATGATTTTGGTGGAGAATATGGGACGAATATTATGCTAACTTCTCTTCTGAGTAATTCAATATTAGCTAATTAAATTGTAATATAATTGTGTCTATGCTTTGAACTGTACCTAAAAAAATAAAAAAATAAATTGAATCAATTTCACTTTCATAAGCATGTACATGTAAATGTAAATGTTCATAAGCAATAACCTTAATTGCCTTAATTCACCCT
>NC_140287.1:10434215-10446715 GCF_964030765.1 Micromesistius poutassou
GTTGAATGTCTTGGCCAGCGAGCAGTTTGCCTGATAAGGTGAGATAAGGAGGACTTGTTTGGAGGCATGGACCAGGGGTTGTCAGAGCAACATGCCTGGGCTCTGACGAGTGGACCGCCGCCCGACGTGTGTCACCTGTTATTGTGAGGTGGCTGAGCAGGACGCTAATGGAGATTTTAATACGGGAAGCGTCACACCTCCTTACTGAACGCTGGTGCAGTGTGTACAGTGTGTACTGTTTTCTAGGCTGAAGAGCATGAGGCGGCAGGGGGACTGAATAAGCGATGCATGGATGCTGGGTTGCTGGGTTCAGCCAGCATGACGCCCACCCCCCCCCACCGCACAGCCCACTGGGGGGAGTCACTTAATAAGGCCAGCACTTGATCCCCAATTATCCTCTCTCGCTCTCTCCACTTAACCTCCATTCCACCCTCCTGCTATCTATTCTCTCATCTCTCTCATTCTTCCTCCACATAACCTCTCTGTTCCCTCCATCTCTCTCTTCCTCAACATAACCTCTCGGTTCCCTTCATCTCTCCCTCTCTCTTCCTCAACATAACCTCTCTGTTCCCTCCATCTCTCTCTCTCTCTCTCTCGCTCTCTCTCTCTCTCGCTCTCTCTCTCCTGCCACATAACCTCTCTGTTCTCTCCATCTCTTTCTCCACATAACCTCTGTTCTCCCCATCTCTCTCTCTCCTGCCACATAACCTCTCTGTTCTCTCCATCTCTGTTTCTCCACATAACCTCTGTTCTCCCCATCTCTATCTTCCTCCTCATAACCTCTCTGTTCTCTCCATCCCTCTGTCTTTCTCCAGAGCCATTGGTGCTTCATTATCCTGCCGTATCATGTTGGCCGGCGTTATGAGCTCGATGCTGAAGCTCTCGAGACACTCGAGGTTCTGCAGCGACCGGAGCACCCTGATGGCGGGGCAATATCCTTCGGGCCTGGGCAGTGACTCTTACAGATGGTACCGGCGTCTCCTGACCGGGAGCGGTGACATTTAGCACCGTATCCCCTTGAAGGTCCTGGCAGGCGCTTTAAGCAGGACGCACCCTGCGTGCCTCAACACTCACCCACCACCTTGAACCTCACGAGAATAGAAGGCCAAGTGTTCTCATGCCAAAGAGGCCCACCCGAACCATGCTGCCATCACGCCCTATTCACGGCGCTGGCTGGCAGTCCTGTCCTTCCCAAGCGACGGATCAGAAGGAGTCTGTTGAAAGGATCACGCTCGATGGCCTTCAGACACGCGAGTGGAGGAGTTGGCAGCACGGTCGTCAGCCTAAAGATTGTATAAAAAATTTTGTTGGCCGCAAATGCATCACGCGTATGATGCAAATGTTACCAATTAGCTCCCGCAGGACGGCTGAAGGCTGATGTGCTGTGTCACCTCGTGTGAGTCTGGAACAGTGGAAGGAACAGGCGGTACTTTTTGCGGTGGGGTGGGGGTGCTTCATGCACTGCACATCGCCACAGAGGAGCCAATAGCTGGGCTTTGGGTCTCTGGACGAGCAGAGAACAACACGGCTCTATATCTGATGACAATCCAGTATGCAGACAGCTGCAACGCTCGATGGAAGAGCTCACTGTGATTCATTGTTATGGCTGTTGTGCACATGCCATGCCCCAGGATAGCTTAGTAAGCATGTTGTTAACGCAGTAGATCCTGCACGTTTTGATTGTCTTTTTAAATTAAATGTGATTAATCAATTGATTCCACATAGAATATTCCAGTGGAAAGATGATAAGATGCGGATAAGGTGGTTTCAAAGTGACCTAGTAGCGATAAAAACAGGAACAATGAAACAAAACATGGGAAATATATACTATATATATCTACTATATACTATACATATCATCATCCTGTTTCCAGTCACTCACACTGAAAGGCATCTCTGCTCAGTTCATTCTAGTTTATCCAATTCTGTCTCCTGCCTCTCTCGTCTGCAGGACAACGTGTTGAACATCATCAACCAGATCATGGATGAGTGTATTCCCAACGACCGGGCCAACCGAGACTTCAGCGTCAAGTTCCCGGAGGAGATCCGCCATGACAACCTGGCAGGGCAGCTGTGGTTTGGGGCCGAGGTACCGTATTCCCCCTAGTATTAGCTCACGCAGCCAGGAAAAACAGATCCAAACAAACAAGCAGCCTCGGGTTAACCCCCCCCCCATGTACATTCCACTCACGACTCAAGACATGCTTCTGATGTATGCTCCATCCAGATCACTCAGGTCCTCTGGTACTGGCCTTTCAGTTGTTCCCCAGGTGAGGACAGGGACCTATGTGGAGGTGGCATTTAGTGTCTGTGGTCCTCGCCTCTGGAACAGCCTGCCGGAGGAGCTGATCACAATCCGTGAACACCTTTAAAAAGAAACCTTAAGACATATATATTCAGCTCAGCATTGTGTTGTTAAGCACTGTGCATTGCAATTTTGCACGAAAGGCGCTGTATAAATAAACTTTGATTTGAGTGCCTCCCACTCCGAGTCTCTTAACCCTTGGTCTGTCGTCCTCCCCGGCGTGTTCCTCTCCCCAGTGCCTGGCCGCGGGCTCCATCATCATGAACCGGGAGATCGAGAGCATGGCCATGAGGCCCCTGGCCAAGGACCTGACCCGGAGCCTGGAGGAGGTGCGCAGCATCACCAGAGACCAGGCCCTGCGGGACCTCAACCTCTACACAGACCGCATGAGGGACGCGCTCCGCCACTTTGATAGCCTCTTTGCTGAGTTTGAACTCAGGTAACCGGCTGCATTTTTTTTTAACATATTTTCCTTCCATTTCCCCCCTCATTGTAAGTAAATATCTCACAGCACCAGACTTTTTCCATGTCGTTAGCCTCATAGCATAATTGCCGTAGTCCTATTTTGGCCAAATTGTGATATCTAACCAAGCCAAGCAGAGTGCTTTTTTACATTCAATAATCTCTACCTGCCTAAGTCAGCTATTTGACTTTTAACCTAGCATTTTAACCTTAAAATATAACTTAGGCAATTATGCTATGAGGCTATGCATTTTCTTTTACCTGCAGACTACATTAGCGTTTTATTGACATTCTCTTCCTCCCGATTCTTCTGTTGCCAGCTACGTGTCCGCCATGGTGCCTGTAAAGTCCCCCAAGGAATACGACGTCCAGCAGGAGGTCATCGTTCTCTTCTGTGAGACAGTGGAGAGGTGAGTTCCCCGAGGAGACCGGCTCCGTGTCGTAATGTCTGCAGATGTCCATGTCCGTTTCTGAAGCTGCTTGATGTTTCCCCCAGGGCGCTGAAGCTGGGCTATCTCACACAAGACATGATCGACGACTATGAGCCCGCACTTATGTTTACAATCCCCAGACTGGCCATCGTGTGGTAAGTGTGTTCCTGACCCTTAACCCCCTGGGCCTAGCCTGCCCTGCCCGACCCTGCATGTCTCTAAGGGGGTGTAAACATTGTCTCTCCCTCTGGCCTCTCTGCAGCGGTCTGGTCGTCTACTCTGAAGGTCCTCTCAACCTTGAACGCAAATCAGAAGACATGTCTGAGCTCTTCCGTCCCTTCCGCACTTTAATGAAGAAAATCAGGTACGGGGCATGTTGTTGTGAGGGAGACACGGAGAGCCAGCCCTGCACCAACCTCCCCGTCTGAGTAATGACTCAGACGGCCCCCGGGCCCAGAGCGGTGATATTAATGGTATGGGTTTTTGTGCTTGCTTTGCAGAGATCTGCTCCAGACCCTCTCGGAGGAAGAGCTGCTGACCCTGGAGAAGAATCTGTGCATCTCTCAGGATGGGGAATTCTCCCCGGACCAGGCCCCCACTCCCTGCATTGTGGCCACCCCCGCCCCTGCCCCCGAGCGCCACTCCCCCTGCAGCCCCACGGGAGACGCCGTCAGCAGGGAGCCGGAGACGCAGGGGCTGCTGCAGCAGCTGGCCCCGCTGGTCTCCGTCAGCCAGGAGGAGGAGGAGGAGGGGGTGGCATCAGCGGCGGTGGAGAAGGGCTGGGAGGAGGCGGAGACGGAGCCGGAGGAGCACCGGGAGGGGGAGGTGGCTTGCGAGGAGGCGGAGGAGGCGGAGCTGGCCTGCTCCATGCAGTACGACGAGGAGGAGCTGGAGCAGCTCAACATGATGGTGCACCGCGTGGGAGACGAGATGTCCACCCTGCTGTCGCCTCCCAGCCAGGGCAACTCCCCCGCCCACCTGCCCCGCCCCGCCGAGGCCGGGGGCTCCAGCGGGGCATCCAGCACGGACAACTCCCCGCGGCGGCTCCCCAGGGGGCGCCTGCGGACGGGCCTCTACGTGGAGGACGAGGACCGGGTGTTCTTCATGGAGGACCTGGACGCGGCCGGCGAGAGCGTGGCCGGCATGTCCAAGGACCCCCGGGGCCGCCTGGCCTCGCCCGCCAGAGCCACAGAGCCGCACGGCAGTCCCGTGCAGCGCAAAGCCCCCCTCCGGCCGCACCCGGCCCGGAACGGCTGGCCCTCCCCCGGGGCCCCGTCGGAGGAGGCGTGCCTTCGGAGGAGTCCCCGTTGCCCCGGCCCCAAGCGGTCCCCGTGCACCACGGCCCCAGGCTCCGAGCCCCTGCCTTACACCAACGGCTGGGAGGTGGCGCTGGAGGGCTCCGCCCCCGAGACCGCCGAGGCCATCGCCAACCGCATGGGCGGCATGAAGCTGTCGGCCACGGTCATCTTCAACCCCCGCTCGCCCAGCCTCACGGAGCTGGCGGTGGACAAGCTGCTGCTGCCCCGCGGGCCCGCCCCCGAGGCTGAGCCCTGCGGCCCCCTGGTGGCCACGCACTGCCTGCTCAACTCCTGCGTGTGCTGCGGCAGCTGTGACGACGGCCACGATGACGCCGCCGCCCAGAGCGGGGGCTTCGGCCTCAGCCTGGCCCTGGGATTGGACAGACGCCGCAAGGCCCCGCCCCCTGCCACGGTCATCCAGGCGTCGGCGTGTCGCCTGGGCCCCCCCGGCCCCGAGCTCTCCGGCAAGGAGGAGCCCACCCAGCCGACGCCTCCGTCCTCTCGCTGCTCCTCCTCCCCCCTGCCTGAGGGGGAGGAGGAGGGGGAGGACGGGGGGGGGGCCCTGCTGTGTGAGACCTGCCTGATAGTAGCGGCCGGGGGGCCTAGGCCCCAGACTCAGGACAGCAGCACCAGTAGGGCCTCCCCCTGCCCCCACCAGAGGACTGGGAGGACGCAGCAGGCCGGCGGGGGGCCTGAGAGGGAGAGGGGGAAGCTGGGGTGCAAGGACTCTGAGCGCAGCGCCAAGGAGGAGAGGAAAAAGAGCGGCAGGTGAGCTTATGACCTCAGTGATTGATCCATAGGTTTAGCTCCCCAGCCTCTGCTCGGTCATTAACCTCCCCTTTCAATGTTTGATTTTGACCACGTTTGGTCCTCTTATGTTGTTCTGTTGCATTAATGCCACGCTACCTCAATTTTGTTCTCCTCCTCCTCTTGCCATCACCTCATGTCTCCATAATCTTTAATGTCACCATGACCCCCGTTGGTTTGAATGGGTCCTGTAATACTTTTGGTTTCTTTTATTTTCCCCTTTTTCTAGTTTGCAGAATTCTCCACTCAGCTCTGTGTCAAGTAGTGACTGTGAAAGTGTGTCTGTCACCACATGTAGTCTTTCAAGCAGTGCATCCGCTCCCAGGTAACCACCTCCTCGTGTGTGTGTGTGTGCGTGTGTGTGTGTGCTTACCCTGGCCATCTTCTGAGTATTACGATCACATCTAGTCGTCATTAACATGGAACCTGCAGTGCAACTGAAGCCAATGCTTGGCCTCATATCTGTTCTCCATATCTGTTCCACTGTGTGCTGCAGGCAAATCCTCACACCTCCCCGTTCATTTGCTGTGTTGTTGTAGCATGTATCTTGTTACTTAACGTATAATACTCAGCAGAGGATTCCTGCCAACCTGGGTGTGCAGAAGCCTACTTCTTTAACTCACAGTTTAGAGTCACTGAGTCTCTATCCAGAGAAACGCATAGCAGAAGCCAGCAGACTAGATGAGCAATATGAAACGGGAAGCAATTTTCCCTTCATAGGCTTATTAATATTCGGATGAGATTCCTTCTCCAGGAGGCATGGAGCTTTTATCTGTTTGGAGGCGGAGGCGGTAATCTTGCGACCTGTAGCAGGAACCCATTAGAAGGTCAGAGAAAGGTTTACTGTGGAAGAGGGAAGACGTCTCAGTTTGAGCCCATTACTTTAGCTATAACGTTGGCTTTCATGTTTCAGATCTGCTGTGGTGGAAACTCACTCAACGGGCCGTGCTGTTGGTACTGTAGTGACATAACGTTCCTTTGTCCCCCGCTCCCTACCTGCGCCCCCATCCAGCCCCATCAGCAGTCTGACCACCAGCTCCGGAATGTCCGAAGACTTTGACCATCAGGAGATCCAGCTGGCACTGCAGGCTGCCAAGATGGCTGCCAGGTCCAAGATCCGATCCCGCTTCCACAGCAGCAGTGACCTCATCCACCGCCTCTTTGTTTGCATATCTGGTATGTCGGTCTCTCTCTCTTCTCTCTCGCTCTCGCCCACCTCTCTCTCTGCTCTATCCTTCTGCTCTCTCTGTATGTGTGTCTCTTTGTCTGTCTCTGCCTGACTTGTGTCTGTCTTTGTCTGTCTCTGTGTGTCTCTGTGTCTCTCTGTCTGTGTGTCTGTCTCTCTGTCCTTCTGTCTGTGACTGTCCGTCTCAAAAAAAATGTGTGCTGTGCTCCTCTGACACACAGGTGTGGCCGACCAGCTGCAGACGAACTACGCCAGCGACCTGCGCAGCATCCTGAAGACACTGTTCGAAGTCATGGCAACCAAGTCGGAGCTGGGAGACAACGATAAAGAGAAGAAAGGTAAGGGGAAACAGGCATGGTGTCACTCACTGTCTCTCTGTCTGTCTGTCTCTCTCTGTCTGTCTGTCTGTCTGTCTGTGTGTCTCCCCTTCCCTCGCTCCATGTCCTCTACTGCAGCATCCCAGCGTGTTTAATATCATGAACCTAGTGTTTCTAATGTTGTCCGCCCTCATCAGTCCCTGGTCTACGCAGTGCAGCACTGGAGGACTGTGCCCTCTGTCAGGAGACCATCACCTCCTCGGAGCTCGCTGCCAAGGCCCGCGACGGACAGTTCGAAGGTCAGCAGCTCAGGCCATCACACACACACACACACACACACACACACACACACACACACACACACACACACACACACACACACACACACACACACACACACACACACACACACACACACACACAGGCCAAACACAGGCCAAACACAAAGGAAGAGCTGGCCTCTCTCCTTGTATCAGTTGGACGTCTCCCGCTCTCCGGTGGTAAAGTCTGCTCCTCTGCCCCCACAGACCCTCCAGACTGGGTCCCAGACGAGGCGTGCAACTCCTGCATCACCTGCAAGGCCCCATTCACCGTCATCCGCAGGAAGCACCACTGCCGGAGCTGCGGGAAGGTACATCTCTCTCTATCTCTTCTCTCTCTTGCTGTCTCTCTCTGTCTCTCTTGCTCTCGCTCTCCCTCTCTCTTGCTCTCTCTCCCTCCCTCGTGTCTGATGTGTTCATCAACACCAGGACGGGCCCTGACTCCTCATCCTGTGCTATTTGGAGTGCCGCTGAGTGCCACCAGGTGGGCGGGCGTGAGTCACAGAGTGTGCAGGAAACACGTGGGTGAGTCCGTCATGTGACGTTGGCGTGTGAGGACTTACTTGTGCCACACGTGTAGACGGGGGAGGGAGACGATGCCTTCACGCTACACCGGGATATGGTGATTGGATATGTATGTGATTGGATTCAAGTCGGATGCATTTAAATATAATTTAGCATCAGACAGCGCTGCCATGGAGATTGCTGTATTGAAGCACATGACTGACTGACTGTGTGTGTGTGTGTGTGTGTGTGTGTGTGTGTGTGTGTGTGTGTGTGTGTGTGTGTGTGTGTGTGTGTGTGTGTGTGTGTGTGTGTGTGTGTGTGTGTGTGTGTGTGTGTGTGTGTGTGTGCTTTCAGATCTTCTGCTCCCGTTGCTCTGCCCATTCCGCCCCTCTGCCGCGCTATGGCCAGGTGAAGCCGGTCAGGGTCTGCACACACTGCTACATCTTCCACGTCACCCCCTTCTACAGCGACAAGACCGCCGTCTGAGGGACCACACACACACACACACACACGCACCTAGACTAAACGCAAGCATATGCAAGGGTTCAAGCCCCGCCCCCTTCCTGCCCCAGGCTGTGTACAAAGCGAACGCCCCCGAACCACCAGTGGCCCCTCGCAGGCCTTGCGCTCGGCTCGGGAAAATGCCCCCCATGGAGGAGACATAGAAAGAGAGAGAAGGAGGCGGGACTTCTATGCAAGCAGTCTGTGACTTGTTTGTTATTGTATATTTGGAGATGCTGCTTCCTGAAAGGAAACCAAAGGGATTGACTGATGCGCTCCTCACCCACCACTCCTCCCCCCCCCAACTCAACACCTCCTGCCCCCCCCCCCCAACCCACCACTCCCCCCTCCTCCCCAGATGCTCCTCTATGGGGCGGTGTAAAGACAAAGGGAGAGTGAACTAACAGGCAATAATATCAGCTTTTGTACGCATTCTGCAGTGGCGTTCTGCAGCACGAGACGGCGAGACACGCCGCTAACAGAGCCTCTGTTTTGGTTGCTTTTGGCAAGAACCAAAGGCCTTGTGACACTTTTCTTATGCTTCAGCGGGCTTCCCACGTTTGTGCCAGAGCTCCCACGAGACTCGGATAACTCAAAAGAATGTAAATCATGAAAACGTGTAAATAAAGGATCACTCTGTCAATAACAACACTGTCATCACTCAATGCCGCCCACTTGGTCTGAAGTCATCCCCACCGTGCTGGTCCAAGGGCAAAAAAACCTGCTTTTATATATTAAGAAAATACCTTTTCTGCTTCTACTGGCAATGAATGTGTAAAACTGTATAGGATTGTGAAAAGGTTCTTGATCAGTGGACAGTTATTGAAAGATAAGCTAATGATTATGGGCTGTGCCCAGTGATTTGATAGTTACACCATGGCGTGTCTGTTTGCAGTTCATTTATTTGTTCTGCCGGCTCCATTGTAAAGTAAGATTGATGTAAGCGATCGGTCATCACTGTCATCACGGTCATTCCCGGATGGTGGAGAAATGACCTCTGTTCACTGAACAGCGCCCTCGTGTGGACGGTATACGAGGAATCAGTGGCCTTCTCGGGTGCCTGTCTAGATGACGTCACAGGCCCGCTGTTACCTTTTTTTTTCTCGATTCTTAACGTGCAATATTACGCTAATAAATTACGCAGTCAAACCGGTGTTATATAGATTGTAGTTGTTGACATTTTTTTCTTAAAAAGCCATTATTTGTTTACACTTGTTTTAATTTGTTTGCTCCTTGACACGGTTATTTGTGGGTAATAATTATGATTAACCTAACTACCTTATTAATAATTGAATCTTTCCATTATTATGGACGGTAATGATATTATATTGTTTGTCCTGCAGACGGAGCTTGATATGTCAATTAGCAAATAGGGTTTACACGCTATTACAATATCTCCATTGTGCATTCCTCAGGCATAACAATGTCCCTATTCTATTCCAATTGTTTAATTTAAATCGTTTTTAAATAATGAACATCGTTTTTTGTCATTTTTATAAAGAACAAAATTAACGTATGAATACTTTTCTGGAAAGATAAAATCATTCTGTAGGCCTAACTTTTAGGATGGAATAGTCTAATATTTAAGAGCTTGGACTTATTTTGTAAAAAAAAAATGCTTATGTTAAAAAAAATGTTGCGCTCTGTAAAATAAAAAAACAAACAAATGCTGTTATATAGTTTTAAATGCTATGTACATTAAAATAAATGACATTTCCTGATAAAAAACAATTGTCTTTGTTGTAATCAGTCAAACTGCTGTTATTTTCTGGTGATAACATCCATAACATAAACCATCCATTATAATATGTAACGTTATTTACATTTAAAATCTAGTTTACAGTAAATAACTGACCCATTTAGTTAGTTATATGTATTCTTATTTTCTGGTATATTAAGGTACTTTGAGGTTCGCACCGACGTCTAGCTCTTTGCTGCATTATATGTATTATGTCTGTCTATTTGGTCCCATGTAGGGCTTAGATTGTCCAATCACAGTGTTGGTGTTTATATGGAGCAGCCTTTATGTAATCTCTAGTTCCCCACTGGGGGGCAGCAAGTACTCAAACACTGACACGTCACGGATATAAATGTCATCAGTAATAATCCCATAATTCTAATGTAGGCCTATTTAATGCCATTGAATCATGTATTGAACAACCATACAGGTTTACACACTCTTGACACTCTTTTGCTTTTCAAACCCAGGCTTGTTGAACGTCAGCACACCAACGTGTTGTGCAGGGGCATGATACACAAATTATAATTAATAGCATTCACTTTTTGACGTTTTCGAAAAATTCTCAATATTTTCTTCCATCTCACAGGGACATAGGCCTATATGGTCAGCAGCCAATAAGTCATGTTTGTGAGACAGAAAGAGTTAATATGTTGACAAATGAGTTCAAGCTGGCCTCTGATTGGCTAGAAGTTGAGCGCTGGGGTGGACGAGCGCCTCGGCGGTGGGGCCGTGGAGTCACTGGTTTGACTGTGGAGTCACTGTGTAGATGTAGTTAGAGTCACTGGTGGATGTAGTTAGAGTCACTGGTGGATGTAGTGGACCGCACATAGCCAACTAGTCCGGTCTTTGAATTGAAAGTTGGCCTGCGTCTGAGGTCTCCTCTGGGTTTTCCGTGGTTTTCTCCGGACATGTACGGTTCCTCTCGGGTCTTCAGTCCCGTTACTTCGCAGACCGAATGAGCGCGTTGGTCTGAGAGAGCGATGGAAAGTCGACCACTCTAGTGGATCCATGGACTCTCCGCGGACTCGGGGTAAATATGTTCGTTTAAAAGTTCCTTTAAAGTCCAACGTCAGAATTCTGAGCTGTTAGCGTGATAAAGCCCTGTGTGTTTGATAAGTATGTCGTTTTATTTATTCGTCCGTGTGTCTAGGGTAGGCTAATGTCCTGGCTAGCTGTAGGCAGTGTTAATTGTCACAAAACCTAAAGGCACGTTTTTAATAAGCATTGCCTTCCCCATAACTTTGAAAAAAGTGATGATTTTGGTGGAGAATATGGGACGAATATTATGCTAACTTCTCTTCTGAGTAATTCAATATTAGCTAATTAAATTGTAATATAATTGTGTCTATGCTTTGAACTGTACCTAAAAAAATAAAAAAATAAATTGAATCAATTTCACTTTCATAAGCATGTACATGTAAATGTAAATGTTCATAAGCAATAACCTTAATTGCCTTAATTCACCCTGGTTGCCCGTCTCCGGTCATTCTCTGCCCGCTGTGTGCTGTAGTATATTTAAAGTGTAGTCTTCTACCATGTGTTTTCCAGACCTGGGGAAGTTGAATTTGTCTTCAGTGAGAATGGGGATCCTGCAGATACTACTTCTCATCTTTGAGGCTGTGTTGTTGACTGACTGCGCAAGAGGTAAGAGAGAGACAACCCTTTAATGAAACCTTTAGCCTTTGCTGCCTGTTCTCCCCTTCAGTATTTTCCTTTCCGAGACTATTTTGGTTGTTTTAAGCTTGGATTTAATACGGGATTCCTGTTTGGGCTAAGTTAATTTGACAGGCTGTGGTTTATTGTGTACCATACACAAAGAAAATCTCAGTTGACTTTTTCACACTAAGAACGAGCTGCAGGAAAAACTACAAAAAGCTACTCGAAACAGATCCCAAAGTCAACAGTGGGGAAGTCGACATTGGGCCAACCCAAACCCCTCTTTCACTCATTCCCCTTCAGTGTGTGTGTGTGTGTGTGTGTGTGTGTGTGTGTGTGTATGTGCCTGTGTGATTGTGTGTTCACTTCAGCTAAGCCAAACACACACATCCATCAGCTTCACGGGGTGAGAAAGCTCAAGTCGATGTTGGGAGTCTAATTGCAAAGGACTTGGCCTATGGACTATCACTTCTACGCGTTTGTGTGTGTGTGTGTGTGTGTGTGTGTGTGTGTGTGTGTGTGTGTGTGTGCGTGTGTGCATGAGGCCTGAGACAGACTTAAGAAGCTTTGCAGCATTGATTTGTCAGCGTTTGTTCTGTGTACGAAGACGATAACCCCAAAGCGTTAAGCGATCACGAACCATGTTCCCTTCTGTGATCTCATCCAACCGAACAAAGTCTGATGTTCGATGCTGGGCTCCGGAGCCGCGTGGTTCGGCCGCCAAGGGACATGTTTTCAAAACAAACCTCAGGCTTAGAGAAGGAAAAAAAACAGAAAACGAAAAGCAACGCAGAATTCTCCAGTGTGAAAAACTCAAGCGTCTCAATTACCCGCCCCTCCTTAGTCGGCATCTGATCCGTACAATACCAGCATGTGGCCATCAGGGCAGGGGGGGGGGGGTGGCTGGCGGCAGTTTAGAGAGAGAGATTAAATCACCAGAACCCGGAGACAATGCCTCATTCAGCGGCG